>NW_010549716.1:0-10878 GCF_000687285.1 Phaethon lepturus
ATATAAAAAATATTGGTGATGGTTTACAAGGAATGTGTGAAGTGCAAGTGTTCCTCCTTCTGGTGGCAGTCACATTGGCAGTCAAGCAGGTGGACATGAGGGTTTGTCAAGTCAGTATAGTTAACATCTTGCTGTAACGACACCCTGACAGAAAGGTTGGATATTTATTGCAGATTCACTTATTTAGTGAATCACCTGTAAGAATAAACTATTATTACTCCTATTCTTACTTTATAGCTCCCTTTAGTATCTCCATGTACACAGAGTATCTATTTACTACTGCTTTGTTCAGTTAGCATGAGAAATACGCAGTTGTTGCTACTTCTGCTGAAACTTCTTATTACTTTGCTTTATACAGAAAAAAACCCACAAAAAAAATTCCCAAAAGTACTGCTGGCATGTACTACATGTACACAATATCCAAATGCCCCTCGCACTGCAGAGCTAGGTGCACTAATGAATATATTTAAAGGGGTGATATCGCTCCTGATCCAGGATTGGCTCAGCAAGGGTAAAATATAGAAAAGAATAATAAAATATAGGAAAGAATTCACATAAATAAAAAGCATCTGCTTAAACTAAGTTTGTTCTCTGTTGAAATAACAGTAAGTCTTTTCCCTGTTTTCCTTTTACAAGTACATGTATATTTCTACAGAGTGTAACTATCCTGGCACTAAATCCTCAGAATATGGTACTTGCTGAGAATCTTTAAGAATGTCTGTTGTGAAGCATTGGCATTTTTCAGCTAGTAAATAGTAAGCTATCTATCTAACTAGCTAAGTTACTCTGAGGGTTTCTTCAGGCGATTGGTACATTCCATTCTGACCTTTTGTCAAGAAAATGGAATGTAACAGTTTGTCTTTGATAGTCTATGTAACTGGTAGAGACTAAAGGGATTTTAAAAAGACATGTTTTTCTTGCTGATAATATTCTTTATTGAAGATGTGCAGCCAAATACCTGTAATTAATATTCTATGATTTTAAACAAGAAATTTATTTTTTATTTCAAATAAAAACATTTTTATTTTACTTTATCTTGTTTTATTTTATTTTAATTTTGTTTTGTTTTGTTTTGTTTTATTTTATTCTCCAAACAATTGTTTTCCTGGGTTACAGGGAACCTGACCTATGAAGAAGCTGAAGCATCCATGCCAAGCATGGTTCTTCTCAGATAGAGAGAAAAAGGAAAGCTGCACAGCATCAGGGTCTGTGAATAATAGCAGTACCTGTTCTCCTGGATTTGGCTGGGATAGAGTTAATTTTCTTCCTGATAGCTGGTATAGTGCTGTGTTTTGGATTTAGGATGAGAATAATGTTGGTAACACACTGATTTTTTAGTTATTGCTGAGCAGTCAAGGACAATCCAGCTTCTCGTGCTGGCCGGCCAGCGAGCAGGCTGGGGGTGCACGGGGAGCTGGGAGGGGGCACAGCCAGGACAGCTGACCCAGGCTGCCCAAAGGGATATTCCATACCATATAACGTCATGCCCAGTACATAAACTGGGGGAGTTGGCCAGGGAGGCGCTGTGGCTTGGGACCTAACTGGGCATCAGTCAGTGGGTGGTGAAAAATTGTACTGTGCAACACTTGTTTTGTATATTCTTTCATCATTATTCTTCTTCTTCCTTTTTTTTTCCCTCTGTTCTATTAAACTGTCTTTATCTCAACCCACAAGATCTATCTTTTTTTTTTTTTTTTTTTATTCTCTCCCTCATCCTCCTGTGGGGCAGGGGAGGGTGAATGAACAGCTGTGTAGTTGTTTTGACTACCTGCTGGGTTAAACCATAACAGTCTTTTTTGGCACCCAATGTCAGGCATGACAGGTTGAGATGAGAACGACAAATCTGACTAGAGGGTGTTAGAACAAATTTCTTATAAGCATTCATTATATTAGTTTGATAATTTCTGGTTATAATGTTGATTTATTTGCTCTCAAAGTTATTGTGCTTGTTTCCAGGGTTGTGTTGTGGAACACCTTACTTCCTGTGTATGTTCCCTGTTGTGCTGTTTATCACCCCGGAGAACTGGGTCAAGGTTATCGTTTGTGCTTTACTTTGTAACAGAAGCTTGTGATATGACAAAATGGCTGGTCGTGACATTAATCTGGTATCTGTACTCAGCATTGCCATCATCTCTGTACTTCAGGAGTCATCTCTTAGAAACTATAAATAATTACACTGTTTACCATTTCTCCTCAGAGAGCCAATCTATGGGGGAGACACCTTCCTTCACCTTCCCCTTCTCCTCCAGGCTAGTTACAGCAGCTCTTGAGATTTTTTGATATCCTTGGTATGTTCAAACCAACATGCTTCTATTACTAGGCCTCCTGGATGTATTCCAAGTCTTGTTTGAAGTTAAACAATTATTTAAAAATACCACCAGTACAGCAGGCACTGTGGCAGCTCCAACCCCTGCAATGGTAACTGCAGCTACTCCAACCCCCACGACTGTCATGGTGGCTACTCAGATCCTTGCAACAAGCACTGTGGCTACTCCAACCCTCACAATGGGCACTGTGGCTACTCAAACCTATTCAAAAGCAACTGCAGTTACCCCGGTAAGGAAAAGATTATCAGTTCTGTTACACACATGGAACATGGACCGGTATAATTAGGAAGAGCAAGTATACTGAACTGTAAGACCAGATAGAAAGAGAAAAGGCTGAGAATTAAAGGTCATTGGCAGTCTTTTAGATCTGGTAAATCCTTGGAAAACAGATGCATAAAGCTAGGTAACAGTAAACAAGTAGCCCAGGGTTCCTTCATGGTTCTGACTTTGGGAATTTTATAAAAGAAATTAGTTCTGGGGTTCTTGAAAAATCCTATCTATCAAAATGATACAGTGATACCTACAAGCACAAGGAGAACAGAGAATTGGGGAGGCGAGACCCTGGGACCCTTGGAAGTGCAGAAATCTGAAGACTCTTGGAGTCTGAGAAAGCAGAGCTTGAGAAGAAAACCTTAACCTATAAGACAGATAACTTGTGCAAATATGGATGGTTAAGGTATTTCAGCCATTGAACTCTTCTGAACGTGAAGCACAAGAGAAGTGAGGTGGTGAGGTGGTGCTTTGGCCTAGAAGCTAGACTGGGTATGACATGAGCGAGAAATTGTCAGTGAATTTTACCTCAGTGTAGGAGGCTGATGCAGAAATCTATTAAACATAAATTGTTATGAGATTGCAAAAGGAGTGCTTTCTGAATGTGAATATGAATTTGGAGGTAGGTTGTTGAACAGCAGTAGAAATAGGTGCTGGCACTCCAATAAAATTTCTCTGTATTTAAAGTCTAAGCAGGTCAATGACCCTGAATCAATGCAAATAAAGTAACCAGCTTCTTGAATGAATATGACTAAATCAGCAATAGTTCAAGTCTGTTACATTTATACAGTGCCTGGTAAGATAGATACTTGGCTTCTGAGAACATCCGCTGCAATTAAGAAAAATGAACATGCTAAAGGTGTCATGGGTATTAATTGCCTTTTCCATATGTGAAAACCATCTGCTATTTCTGCTAGTCAATTAAGTGCTTGAATTTAATCATATAGGTAAAATAAACTATGCAAAGATTAAAGCAAGCTGATATAGTAATTGTAATTTGACTACACATCTCTTAAATATATTGGTTTTAGGTAAAATATGAATAAAATACATGTGATTCTTGTAAAAAAACAAATACTGTGATTATAACAGCAAAAAACGGAAGCTTGTGGTCCTCACTGTTCAGTTTTGGATCAGTAAGTAATACAGAATGTAAGAAATTTGTCCCTTCAGTTGTCACTCACCTGACCTCAGATTGGGTATGGCACTGTTCCAAGGATCTGTCGTGCTGCCCCTGTTAGCAAGAGTGTATGGTTTTGCTCTGACATTGCTTGGCTTTCTTATTTTATTTTTTTTTTAACATTGCAGAGTGTTGAAGGAACTTGTGCTAGTGAGCTAATAGTACCAACTCAAGAGTCTTTCTTAGGGTAATATTTGATAACTGCGGAGAAACAAGAAAGTTAGAAGGATGGTCAAAGCTGCCAAAATATTCTATGAAGGAAGGATAATGAAACTATCTATGTCACAGTGAGCATGTTCAGAATTAACTGAGGATGTTCATCCCTATATATGAAATTGCTGCAATATGGAACTGACTTAAATTCACAAGTGAAATCCAGAAAGTCTTTTGAAGATGAAATATCTGTCCTAGGTTCCCGATGGTTAGGAATAAATGTTATAAATATTTTCTGAAATTAACAGAAGAATGAGTATTTCATAATTTTCATACATGCAAACTGCTCTGACTTCTAGGTGGGAATCATGGTTACTCAGTAGAGAGCGCAAGAGAAAACAGGTCAGAACTGCAGACTTTTAGAGTGTATTTACATTGCATTTCTCATTTTGGTCAAGAGTTGTCTTTTTGAAGCAAAACTTTCAGTTGTCCCCTCCCTCTGCTCTGGCTTACACTGTAGATCAGTTTGGATTGCACAAACTGTTTTCTTTCTGGATGAAACCAGACTAGAAGACATGATGCAGAACCACACTCACAGAGGCCACTAGTAGACATTCTGTTGACTGGACCACTCTACCTCCTGTCCGACATTAAGCGTCCTGCAATGCTCACAGTGTGGTTATACTTACAGTATAGGAAATATCCACTATTTTACTTTACAAATGTGTTCCCAGTGGCTATCACTGTTTGCTAATAGAGACAAAGCCCTAACTTTCATGAAGACAAGGCTGGTAATTTTTTTCAGTCACTTCAAGGAACAGTTAGAGGGAAAAAGGTGTGAGTCTAGTGTTCACCTGTCCTGTGTATGTTGAACGGACACTATTGTTTAGGTGTTCAGACAGCCAGAATGCACCTAGGTTTATACAATCACCCACCTAGGTACACAAATAGTTGTAAGAAGAAGAACACCTAAGAAGTCCCAACAGGGGGTTTTACATACCATAAAGCAAGTTCCTTGTTAAATACATCACTGAACTGGGACCTACACAATGTTTCATGATTTTTTAAAATTTATTTTTATTTTCATACTCGTCCCTCACTGAACATCTAAAGAACTTAAGATATCTTCTGATCCTCCCCTTGAAGGCTGTGTGGCTTCACACCATCCTTTCTGTTGGGAGTAGTTACGTGCCCCCACCTTGCCCACAGTGTAAGAGATAGTCTTCGTTTCTAATACGTGGGAGAAACGGGCAGCATGTACTGACATGTAGAAATCTGTTAATGTCAAGATTTTGTCTGTATTAACGATGGGTAAATTGAAGCACTGAATTATCCTGTTATATTTTTAATATGTTTACAATCAAGAAAAATGTTGCATTGTGATACATTGTACTGTAAAAGGAAACATCAACTTGTCAGGAGGAGAAAATCTTGTTAATACAAAATGAGAAAAATTATGCTGTATCTAAATCAACAACCTACATAATAGATTAACTTCTGCTATAAAACCTTGATAAACAATAAAGGTGGAAATGTTTCCAGTTAAAAGCTTTATCAAAAGCCCTAAGGTTTCTTGTGGAAACAAAAGCCCAAACCAATTGCATTAAACTTTTGTTAAAGAATAAAATACAGTACAAATGCATAAATCACCTTGTTAGTCCAAGCTGAAGTTTTAACTACTGGAAGAAACCCCTTCAGGTCTGAATAAATAATACATTTTCTGAAAGGTAATTTTTATTTTTGACATTTCAAAGCTACAGTAATTTCTAAAGGAAAACTCAGGATATGAAGAAAGCTACTCCTAATTTAGATGTACAAAAGCGTTTATTAGGTTATTTTTTTAGTTTTATGTTCCTGCAGGTGAACATGAATGGAGATAGACAATCTATTTGATTTTATGGACATACTGTTAATACACTAATAAATTATAACAATGTATGCATGTGAAATAATTATGACCTTTGTTTTGAAGTGGACAGACTTCCTTTCTCACTGTTACACATGAAGTAAATAAATGGTTTTTAAATGGGAGAAAATATGAAATCAAGTATCATTGTCAATTGGGATAAAAATATCTTCAAATTATGTCTGAGAAGCTGGTCTACAAGGTCAAACCTCAGTTCCAGAGTCTGGTCCTCCTCCTGCATTATTAACAACCTTACTTTTATTTCCGTGGGGAGGGCATATATGTTTATTAATAGAGTTTGTGGATGCTCTTAATCATAATCTGCAAATCCAAACACAACTTATAACTGAATTTTGTGCCTCAAACCCACGCCAGCTGCAAAAGTTAAATTACATGCTTTCATATGTATATGCACTTACCCTAAGCATATGCATTCTTTCATCCTCAATTCACTTGTTTTATAGGCATTAATGCAATCGGTGAAATCTTCATACTCAGGTTCTGCACTGATAGAAATAATAGACTAATAACCCCTCTAACATTAGTCATTTCTATGAGCTAATGATCCTTTTCCTTGGAGGAAATCATCTTTTACAAAGTTCTGTCACGGTCTTGAACGATGGCAGCTTCAGTCCAGGCTGTTAAACACTAATGGATTTACCAATTGCTACACTATTTTTTTAAAAAATTGCTTCTATAACCTCTCTGCCTTGCTTTCATCCCGGATATTCCTAACAAGCTGTTGGAGGAAAGTGGGTATTTTTTAAGACATCTCAGTAAACAGTGGAACAGAAGCATGTTCTGTTTGCGATATAACCCTTCAGGATGCTTCTGTCTCCAGTCAGGCTAAATTGGATTAGGGCATCTTAAGTATGGAATAATGGAACAGTGTTCAGTTCCTTTTGAAGTGAGGTGTTGGTTTACCTCCTTTCTTTTTGTTTGTTTTGTTTTATTTGGTATCTGAATTTGGTAAAGACTTTCCAGAAAAGAAAACTAACAATCCGACTTATCATTTGTGCCAAGGATCTTATTCTAAACCCTCAAAATTTAGACTCTTCAGGGATAACAATATGACTCATGACTACCATGAGTCAAAATGCATGATATTTAAGATAGCTCCATGTCACTCCACTGCTCTCCTACTTAATGGTGTAAATCTAGGACAAGATACTAACCCTACTATTGAATATTTCAGGAAAATATTTTTTCTCTCTTTCTGTATATACGTATTTGTCTATTTATTAAAGTAGTTTCCATTCTTATAGCTGAACTGGTGGGAGACTTGTAAATACAGAAAGAAAAAGAAGAGAAGAAGAAGAAAACAAAATCTAAGGAAACTTCATATTAAGATCTTTGTTTGTTTGTTTTAAGCCATAGTAGTTACACAAATACAGGTAGATGAAACGTAAGAACAACAGCTGGGATGTTTGTTAGTGCTTCTGGTAGAATATGGTTAGAACATCTGTCTTAGCTGCCCTGTGCTGGCTTTTGGCCCACCTTGGGAATTAAGCTTTCTAGGGTGGGATTTGTCTGGTGTTTTTCTATAGCGCACAGGCTCATTTTTTTGGATCTACTGCTCAATTTAGTCCTTCTTCATCTTCACTAGTCTTTCTACGTTATGTGCCCTTTCCTGCTCTTTTATTTTCACCCGGGTGAGACTCCCTGGTGGGAGGTGTGCTCAAATATTACATATGCTTGCTATATTTAAACTGCTTAGTTTTATTGACATGTTTTAAACCAGGCAATATAGACACTGAGCAGTGTGTGTGCAGAGGGATCATTTTATGGAAGATGGCACTGCCTGTAATACAGTGCTGGATGTCTTTAGCAATGGTTACCACAAGTTTTCAGGCAAGTCTAAATGGATCTCCAGAGTCTCAGGTTGTCTGAGGTTTTATGCCACACACCTAATATTAAACTTGGTTTCCTATGGGTTTTGCCCATAGGAATCCAAATTTTTTGCCCAAAAATCCAAAGAAACCCTCCCACACAACAAAAAAGCCAACAATTATACAGTTCTTCGACATTGAAAAGAAACTATAAATCTGTGGAAAACCATCCATAGTAGATAATCCATATCGATCGTAATAAACCTAAAATAAAACTTCTTTTTTTTCCTCACTATTAGACAAATGGAATTCTGAACAACCATAAAATCCAAGAGCTAAGCATAAACATTCCAGTATGATAACTCACACCATTTTGTGTAAGTTATACAACTGGTTTTTTGGAGTATTTGCATGCAGAGACAGTGAATCATTTCTATTACACTAAAACATCCCCTTTTATTCTTTTGCTGTATACACTATAGCATACAGAACAAAACCCAGTATCTCCCTCCTATCTCACAAAATTACTACTGCAGGTACAAGCTAACATGTTAATTATAGACTTATAAAATTGGTATTAATCTCTTTTTTTTTTGATATGGATTCTTTTTTTATTGCCACAAGTTGCCATAAATTGCTCATTAAACTTCAAGCAGTGCAATGTAACGCTTGCTACCATTTATAGGCAGTGTTCTCCAAAGTATAATTAGAGGCAGTATTATGACACAGAACAATGGAGACAATTATTTCTGAAGTTTATTAATGCTAATTAGCATATGGCATCTGAGACAGCTGCTGATACTTCATTGCTAAATACTGAGGGACTAATTAGTGTTTGATGTTAATTAGCTTCTTCTGCATGTGCATTGTCCTTAGACGCATATGCACTGTCACCACTGGGCTATTAAAAATCTGGCCTAAGCCTTCTTGCAGTGGCAGAATATGGCATTTAGGAAATTTTGCAGACTGTACAATACAGCTCTCTAATGTGCCCTTAATAGCCACTCTATGAGCTTGAATGAGCCAAATTCACAAATTCTTACTGCAGTACAACACAAAATTTATTTTAAAAGTAACTGCATAGTGTATAAATTGTTTAAAAATGACAGTTTCTTGCATTTTTATTGATAGGAATAGCAGCCTGAAAGATTAAAAAATCATAAATAATGAACTGAGGAAGAGGGAAACACATCAGAATTTCACAGGCTTACACAATGTTATCTGCTATTTAATCTCTTTCATTCTGAGTATACATAATCTTCCTTTTTTTTTTTTTCAACAGAGATCCCTGTTCTCTATGTATTATCAATCATGTCTGTCTTACAAAACATTTTTGGAAGTTAGAATGCTATTTTAAAAAAAGAAAACAATGCAGTTTTCTTATCTCTAGCTAGCAAGCAGGAAATAAGTGTATCTTTTTTATTTGTTAGCAGATTACTTTGCCTTACACATGAGGTAATTAAGATCAGATTTTTTCCAGGGCATACTAGCATTCCGGTGAGAATTCCTGGTGTCAATCATAAACTTTTTTTAGTAGCTAATAAGAAATGGCTTTAGTGGGGCCATATTCCTATATAATTAAAAAATACTCATTTCCTTAAGCAATAGGAAAGGGGCTTAAAAGACTAGATCGCAAAGGCCAAAAAAAAGGCAAGAAAAGCAGAGTTTGCTAGTTAAGTCTTTTCTGTGGGTCAGGGTTGCCCTTTATTTCATTGTGACAGCAAGCATCTTGGTTGAAACCTGAAACAGAGAGGAGAGGTGATGAAGGATGGGCTAGGAAATTGAGTACCTGTTCTTTCAAAAAGACTGGGTCTGAAGTGATACTTAAAAGTTTTGGGATAAAGAAGCCTGGTTAAGAAATTGTATTTTAAATATTGATGCGACCTGTGCTTTGTGTAAAATCCAAAGCCTCTGAGATTTGTTGAATCCACAGGATACGAAAAAGGGTAAAATTATAGGAACTTTCTGATCCATGACTGAAAAAATCAGTTTTGTTATTCCAGGTGGATAACCATGTCTTTGACAAAAGATCAGTTTTTTGACTGAAATTCTAATGAAATAAAAATAGGGTCCAAGGGGAAGTTTAGTGAGGATGGATGACTCTATTGACATGACTGGAAAAGCAAAAAATCAATAACAACAAAAAGGAACCTCTTCTAAAAAGACTAGTGAAATCCAAATTGAAAATCTGGTAAAAATAACACAGGGAATAAATAAAATGGAATGACCACAACAAACAAAGATAATGTGAATGGGAAAGATGCAAGAAATGCAGTAGATCAGCTCCACACCTACACAGCACAGATAAAAAGGACTTAGTAGTATTTGCCTCTTCATGTATTGTCATATTAATTCCTCCCAGGAAAAATAGGCAATGCTGTAATATAAGCGAAATGGTCTGTTAGCCCAAAGAAAAAGTAGCGTGTCCGTTTTCCTTTGGACTCTGATGTATACAATAATATGTTGCCATATACAGTAATAACTACTCTGAAAGCATTCAAGGGATAACATTTAGGGGCTTTTATAGGGTAAGTATATCTCCATTGAAAACCTGTAACTAGGCAGATAAATAGCAAACCGCAAAGTATAAAACTCCTAACAGTCTCAGGGAAAAGAGCCCTGCTATTAGATAATCTTATCATACCTTAAGACTAACCAAAAGTTAGACTTGCTATACAAGCAAAAATCTAGACTAATACAGAAATATCCTCCATGGAGTGGAAAAGCTCTCAATGGACACTGGAACAGAGCTGCAATATTCATATTGTCCCAGTTCAAGTCCTCAGGAAAGTTTTCCTAAGGTTATTTTTAGCTGAGAAGGCAAATTTTCATTCATCAGATGGATAAAACCATCAGGAATACATTAACGGATTAGAAAAGTAGGAAAATGGTAATCCTTATATATGGTCTAAAGAGAGTTAAAGAAAAAGGGAGTATTTTCTCATAGATGGTATGGTGATGCAAGAGTTCTCAACTAGAAAAGTCACAGCTGTGCTTCTTATCACAATTCTTTATGGAAAAGGAAGAAAGTCCGGCCTACACCCCTATAAAATATCACTTGAGCCATTAGGGTGCAAGGGGCTGTCTTTTACCTATCCCGTTGTTGCCTCACCTCATGTGTTGGTGCCAAGAGCTACGCACACAGACAGATTTGCCAATTCATTTCTCTGAGCATGCCTGTGGGATTAGGCCCTGAACAAAACCTGTGTAGGG
>NW_010549716.1:10899-11356 GCF_000687285.1 Phaethon lepturus
CGTGACACCAGTGACTTTTCTACCTGCTGTGTGGCTGCCTGTGCCGCCAGATCAGAAGGGCGCACAGGATGGGTGTTCTACCCCGTTGGATGAGTCGCATTTTTCTGTGGTCATCACAATTCACAGAGGCAACAAATAGGGTGGGGGAATTAGAGTGTACTTCTGTCATTAAGTGATAAGGGTATTCTGAATGAAAGAGATACTATTTTCCCTCCCTGCTCCAATGAATATGTTTACATATTTTTATAAAACAAGACAAAATGCTAGTAACTTTCATGTTCACTAAGGAAAGTTTGTCAACATAATCTCCAAGGGTCGTCAAAGAGTCAGAAAACATAAGGCACATATAAAAAGCCAAATACTTTTCACCTGTGTATTGGGTTTGCATGGCAAGGTTTTGGTAGCGGGGGGACTACAAGGGTGGCTTCTGTGAGAAGCTGCTAGAAGCTTCCCCTGT
>NW_010549716.1:11584-28272 GCF_000687285.1 Phaethon lepturus
CCCCGTGATCTCCGGGTGAAGACCCTGGTGAGGCTGGCTGCGCCCCTGCAGCCATGGAGCTCCATGCTGGAGCAGGGGGATGCCTGATGGAAGATGTGACCCCATAGGAAGCCCATGCTGGAGCATTTTTGCTGGCAGGACCTGTGGAACCATGAGGGACCTGGGCTGGAGCAGTCTGTTCCTGAAGGACTGCACCCTGTGGAAGGGACGCAGGCTGGAGCAGTTCATGAAGAACTGTAGCCTCTGGGAAGGACTCATGTTGAAAAAATTTGTGGAGCACTGTCTCCCATGGGAAGGACCCCACACTGGAGCAGGGGAAGAATGTGAGGAGTCCTCCTTGTGGGGAAGAAGGAATGGAGAAACATGTGATGAACCGACCACAACCCCCATTCCTGTCCCACTGTGCCGCTTGGAGGGGAGAAGGTAGAGAAAACTGGGAATTGAAGTTGAGCCTGGGAAGAAGGGAGGGGTGGGGGGAAGGTGTTTTTTAGATTTAGTTTTATTTCTAATTATCCTAGTCTGATTTGATTGGTAATAAATTAAACTAATTTCCCCAGGTCAAATCTGTTTTTTCTTGTGACAGTAATCACTGAGTGATCTTTCCCTGTCCTTATTTTGACCCATGAATCTTTTGTTTCATATTCTCGCCTCTGTCCAACTGAGGATGGGAGTGATAGAGCAGCTTTGGTGAGCAGCTGGCATCCAGCAAGGGTCAACACACCACAACTCATCTTCCTAAATTTTCAAGTCAGCATCTTGATTTTTTGAGGACCTGACAGATATCTTTTAATATCTGCAGTTTCTTTCGGCCTAGAAAAAAGATGACTGAGGAAGGATATGACAGAAAAGGGATGACAAAATCGCGAAAACAATGGCGAAGGTGAATAGGGATCAACTATTCACTGTTCTTTTTGACACAAAATGTGGCTAGTGAAGTATGGTGGAGGGAGACAAGATTCGGTTCTTTACACAAAGGGTGAATGTGTAAATTAGATGGCATGGGTCATTCAAAGTAATACAAACAAATCATTGTCTACTGCTTTTCCCAGCATAACCCTATTGTCACCTTGTTCTGTCAAGCCAAAGTTCTTGTGAACATGGGGTAACAAGTTAAAAATTGTAAACAGTGCTTTGTTTTGTAAGAATGCTTACTTTTTTTTATTGTTGCAACTTGATTTATAGTCAAACAAATATATTATCTTTTATTATAATATTGTTATTGTTAGTGTTGAATCAAGCCTCACAATAGTGTCAAGTATTTGAAAAACTTTATCTTTGTTGATTTAATGTAATTGATCTCATTTTGAGTAAAACAAACAAACCAAGAAACCCACCCCCCTCTCAAAACTATTAGAGAGCCTTTGTTTTGGTGTATTTAAGTATTCATTTGCCCATTGCTGCCTTCTCAGGTTTCAAACATTTGTTGGAAATTAATCTTAACATCCTAAAATTGCCCATAAACTGTTTAGGTTATGTTTGTACTCTGTAGACAGCTTCATGTGACAACCACGGATGGTTTTGCATAGTCTGGAGACTACAGTAAATGACTTGTGAACAATTGGAAGACTGTAGCTCAACAATTGATCTACATGGCAATTTTCATCGTTTAACTTTTTAAAATTATGCACATCTCTTCTAGAAGAATTATGCGACATTTATACCTACATTACGTTAAAGGCAATTTCTTACACCAATCATCTGCAGAACTGAAAACTGAAATAAAAAGTTATGTACTACTGGATCTACTAAAGAATTTAAAACATATTTTTAAGACTCTGAATATCTCTTCTTGTAACACATTTTTCAGGCAATTTTTCCCTAGAAAAGAGATATGAAAGTCAGGTTACCAGTTTTTAAATCAGTACTGACAGAAACTGTCCCACTGAATTATAAAACACGACGAAGACAAAGCCTAAAGAAGGGCTATCCTAGTCATGCTTTAATTTGATTCAATGTAACCAGCTGTTAAAATCACAGCCCATTCCTAAACTACCCCAACTGCAGCAGAATCAGTATTTCAGGGACTGGGGACCCGAGGGAGAAGAGATGATCTGCCTGGGATTAGGTCCACAAGTCATTCTTGTGTGAACCTCATTTTTGGTCCTGGATTTATTTTGCCAATAATATCATAGAACATTCTGGATTTAGAAAGCTCTGTATGACTCTGAAATGCCAAAGTAAGAAAATACTCAAATTTGACATCCCATTTTGTTTTGTTTATTTGAACACTGTCACCTGGGCCCATGTATACAGTATGCAGTCATTAGACCAAATCTAGAAATATCATTACATATGGTAATTGACATCTACCTAGAACAATACATGCACAAAATTAGATTTTGCTGATACATTTCAGGCAAAAAGTGCTGAAGTTTAATGGCAGCACTTTTGTGGTATATACCCTGGTGATATCATAAATGAAGTGGCAGAATTGTAATGGGGAATACACTGAGCTTGAGGATTACAGCTATTCTGACTACTGTTGAAAACACAGAGAAGCTTTCAATTTCCAGGGAAAAAAACAGAATTGGCAGCTGTGAACTAGTCCTGCAGGTTGCTTTATAGGCAACTTCTCATATATTTTTGCAGCTGGAAGTAACTAGATGATGGAAAAAGGAGCATAAGCCAAGACTTTAAGGTGTTAAATTGTCCAAGAAAATACCATTTATAAGAAAAGACCTTGTAAAACACAGCATTTCAAATTCAGGATTAACTTCTAAAATGCCCATTTGACACCCATATATTGAGTTTTTGCTTTTAATGGGGAAGATGCTTTTCTTGGTTTTATGTGTCTGGAAAAAGAATACTTTTATTGAAAACTAAGACATGGCTTTAAAAGCCTGAGAGAAGAAAAAAGAGATTCTAGATTTTTGGTAAATAAATCTTATTTATCTACCTTATTATTTTATTAAATTCATTGAGTAGTGTATAAGGAGAACAAAAGGTGATATCCATATAGTAACTGAAAGTGGGAAACAGACAATGAAATATCAGGCACCTTTGCCAGCAAATGGTCCATAACTGTTAACTCACTTTCCCCAGGATTTACTTAGCAGCTTCAAGTCAATAGTTCTCAAACAAGTAAAAAAAAGAAAAAAACTGCCACAGTTTATGGGGAGAAAAGAACTGCTGGAGAAAGCCGATGTACAAGAACAAGAAATATAATGTTTCTAAACTTTTTGCTTTCTAATTCTGTGCTTATATTAGACTTTTTAATCACAGTTTTGGGGGAAGCTGTATGTTTAATAAGATGAGCTTGTATTCAGTTGGATCTCTTTTTTGTTAAGTGTTAATAAGCTTAGCAGTGACAATAGTTTTGTTTCTATTGACTATTATTTCAATTTTTATTTCATTTATAACATGGAACAGAATGGCCAAATCAAGGCTGATCCGCAAATACCTCCTTCTCTCTGTACAGTTAGGCACATTTTGGATTTGTCATTACACACTTTGGCTTGCATTTTCTCAGTGTGCAAAGGGTGGACTGGTGTAGTTCTAGGTTTTATCCTATGCTTAATATGGTCACAGCCAAGGTGTAAATCAAGAGCAAAGGACTCAAAAAATCTCTTTAATTTTTCATTCACACCATATGTTTAATCTTATCCATCTGACTGAAACTTCTATAAAATACTCAAAAACACTGACAGATACACAAGATCTCCAAAATAAGATGTTGAGAGGCCACAGAAAGCCAAAATTGTGGGAAAGAAGGTGGAAGCAAAAAATTCATGGAAGAATAAATTTAAGTAAGCACTAAATGGCAATTTATAAGAGAAGAGGAAGAATGCTTTTTATATTAGGTCTCTAACAAACAATAGATAGGTGGGTTTTTTTGCCACTGGGACATCAACAGGGAAGAAAAGGGGTTTAGAGGATGTCTTGTCTCTTTCCTGCACGTACAGACCCAGCTGTAGCTGTATCACTGATTCTCCTCAGGGGAGCATAAAAATGGGACTACCAGAGAGCAATATCAGTACTGCATTATTACAATTTTTAGGAGCAACTTCACTGAAGTTCTTTGCAGCACAAATGTAAGTTGTAAGTGGAGACTGACAGGCTGGTATTCAGTGGGATCTCAACACACCCATACATTAACAAGGAAAACAACTCTGATTTCATGATATCTTTCTTATCCAGTTTCCAGTCACATAGAAAATCACTTTAAGTAAAGAACTGGAAAATGTATTAGGTAAATTTTAACTTTGAAGTTATTACTGGTCCTTTCTCATCCTGATATCAACACTATTGGGGGAAAAGAAGTATCTGGAATAGAATATTTAATAGAATATATGCTAGAATAGTTTGTAGAGCATGATACATCCCTGGAAAGCCCAATTCATGCTCATCCCAAATGTCATTGTTGGACAAATGCTCATAAACTAGCTTTGTTCTAAAAAGGGTGTCGACATTAGTAAGATAAGCAGTGGAGCTAACCTGTTTGCCATTCACAATATGGAAATACAAATATATACAAAACAATGTGGATAGTGCCTGGAGAACATTGCACTCCTTGTACAGATGTTATGTTTTGAATGCAGATGCATTTTACAATTCTAAGTACAGGAGTTGTAGTTAATGTTAGTGAAGCTGGTCTGATAGGGAAGGTTTAGATCATCTGCAATTGTAGATATTTATTAGCATGGTAGTATATAGAGGGGGAAGGGAAAACATCCCCTGCTCTCAAATTCATCTTTATTTGATGATTGAAAGGACCCGTTTTTAATTATTATATTTTATAATTGATCAAAATTCTCCATTATAATAACTTCATTTTCTTGTAGCTTTACTCAGACTGTGCCCTACAGCTGTAAAGAATAAGTTTCAAATCAACTATCTCAATAATAAATCTAATAACAGGAATACCTAAATTTGCCAAGAGTGGTAATTGCTAAAACTGCCTGCAATTGAGTTTAAAATGAAATATATATTTTTCGCATCAGTAAAAGAAGAAAAAGATATTAAAGGTACAGTGGTCAACTGAATCAGCAACAGCATAAAACACTTATGGAGTGCACCAGCATTCAGCTCTCAAAGCTTTATATTTCTCAGGCAGCCAGTAGTCTGAATTGCTCTGCGTATTAAATGTTGTTTGTAATTTTGTTTTATAGCCTTCCTTATTAACATTTTTTGTTTGGTTGGTTTTGTTGTTTTTTAGCGGTTGTTTGTTTTTGTTTTGTTTTTACTTACTTTGGAATAGATAATCATAAAATAATAAGGCAAGGAGCATGCATTCACTACAGAAGCTTTACTTGTGCAAGAGCTAGTTATTGTACAGTGAGAGTAGAAAACTGTGAGGAGGGGGTTGATTGGCTACTAATCAGAAGTGCAAATGAATAATGAGGAAAAATAGTTCTTTGGGGAGAACACGAAATATTTATTCCTCTTCCCAGTATTCACATACCCATCTTGTTCCCGTTTTCATTACCTCCATACTGCATCCATCTGAGTTTTCTTCCCAAAGGACATTCTGTTGTCATGCTCTTTGATGACCAGTATCTGGTGAGCTAAATTTCTCAGGCAGGCTCATTACTGAATAGTATCTAATACAAAATTATTCATCTTCCCATTTCATTTGATAGATTCAAGGGTAAAATCTTGTATTTCATTGCTCAGAATGTCTTAGTAATGGAAAAAAAAAAATGGAAATGGAGATATTTTCTTCTACCCTGGAGGAAATGGACTTGACTTAAGATTTTTGGGGGTAATAGGAAAACAGTTTGTCTGGATCTACCTGTGTTCCAGTTTTAGGTTTGAAGGGTACCAACTATCTTGTCAAGGATGCAGTGTAGACTTGTGATTTCTTCCTAAATTGCTTTCATTAATCTGAACTTCTTAAAATGATAGAAATTAAAATTTTGGTCATAAATATGTTTAGAACTTTGTATAAGTCAATTCAACAAGAAGACAACAGTTACAACATTCCAAACGTAGGAATTTCGTATTTGAAAGAAGAAAAAGAGAAAGTACAGATAATGCAGAATCAAATTAATACCGATAATTTCACAGTTTTGGGACATTTTATGGACAACAATATTAATGCACTATTTTTATAAGAGGCTTTATATTGCTCCAAAGAAAAATGGCAGTACTAAGATAGGTGAGCATAACACTTATAAGACTTTCTGGAGGATAAAAGGATAAAGAATACAATAATCTACCAAATGAGTTAGGGATATACCTTCGTTTCAAAATACAGCATCACTTTTCTCTCTCTTGAAAATTAAATTTATTTTGCCATGATATTAACAGAAACAAAGTCAGGTCTTTAGAGAGTAAATACAAAGAACTAACTGTAAATGCCATTTATTTTGCCAAAACACTGAGAAACCAATAAGAACATATGAGGAGAGCCTGAGAGATCTGGAACTGTTCAGCCTGGAGAAGGAAAAGCTCAGGGTGATAGGAAGTAACAAAGCCAGAAACTTCTCACTAGTACCTGGTGGCAGCACAAGAGACAGTGGACACAAACCAAAACAGACAGAATTCCACCTGAACACAAGAAAATACTTTTTTACCATGAGGATGGTCAAAAAATGGAGCAGGTTCGTGACTCAGTGATTTTGCTTGAATATTTTTAAAAGCCAAGTACCCACAGATTAAATAGGCTTTACTGTAGTTCCAGAGGAGGTTAGAGAAGAGGGAGAAGTAGGATAAATGATTGAAGAAAATACTCCCCCCACCAAAAAAGGTAAAATCTTGTTAATTTACAATCTAAAAAGTGGTTGGCAATTCCTGAAAAGCTCTGATCAGCTGACCAGCTGATTAACTGATAACTATTCCTGTGCACTTCATAATTTACTTACTGCTTACCCATGCCTCATTAAAGCTATTGAATTTTTGTAGAGGAGGGAAGAAGTCTACTTTTGTCAACAGATCTGTAGAAAATTAAGAACATTCTGATCCTTGTGATTAAATTGTCGTACCTCTATTTCATATTTTCTTAAATTAGCAGAATATTATTGTGGGGTAATATTTTCCATGTGTGAATTAGTAATTAATTATTGCCTATACACTTTAGTATCCTTGGAAGTATACATAATTTTATAGAATATTTATTATTAAGTAGTTTAATAGTTTATTTCTGCATCTCAAAGATGTTAAAAAATCTAACTAACCTTGCAATGCCTTTTCTCTACCTCAGGAAAAGGCAATTCAGAAATAAAAACTAAAAGCAAAACTCACCAAACAAGTTGTTCGGCTTTATTCTCCTGAAAAATCAATAAAATGTAATGTCTTCACAATAGGAATAGTAGTACCATATTTGTGTGTGAAGACTGCTTATTAAAATCTTCCACAAAAGCCACTCAGAGAGAAAATTACTTTTATCACGCTAACATTATTCTTCTTTTAAAGGGATTATATATTTTTGTAAGGTGTTTTGTAAGGAGAAAGCATGTAGTAGCTAAAAAGCATGCAGAAAGCACGACTTATACCAGCATCTGATTCAAATTAGGAATTTAGAGTCCTCAGCGTTACTAACAGATTGATGTCGAAACGGCAATATTTGTACTACTTAGAAATAACTTGAAGCTTCCAAAAGGCATAACTGAGCCAGCAGCATGACATTTGTCTCTGTTTCTTTACGATAAAGAATGGTCACCCAGGTGCAGAATTTAATCCAGATGTCGGACCTAGACTGGAAGTACGAGGGTGTCAGCTGGTGCATGGAGATGCTGGTCCCCAGTGGCCCAGATTCCGGCACTCGCCTGCATGGCGGGGGCTTCCTCCCAGCCCAAGCACTCCAGGCCCCTTCCTGCTCGACTCCAGGTGCAGGAGGAGGACGCACCCCGTCTCACCAGCATGGCGTGCACCCGGGGAGCACCCAAGGTAAACGCTGATGAAAGCAGCAGCGCTCCAAAGTGTGGGTCGGGTGCGGCCGCTTTGCTCGTGCTGTTCTTTTCTGTTGTCGCCCTTTTAACTGCCTGGCGTAAGTTGAGTGGGAGCCTCTCTTCCTGTGCATTTAAACCATTGGATACACATGTTTACTGACTAAAATGAATCAGAAGGGACACTTTTGTGCTAGTTTGTAAGCAAAAAGATTTTCTGAGGCGTTTGGTATGTGACACAAAAAAGTGGTGTAACTTTTGTTGTCATTTTTGGCATGCCCTGTAGTTTGAGAAGAATCCGTATGTAGCCGAGGTGGGTGAGATGTCACTGCGGGATATCCTCCACTCCTCCATAGTGGAGGAAAGTAAAATAGGTTGATTGTGACTGAGAAAGCCCATCAGGAACTAGGTGTGAAACTTTAAATGTGTGTTAGCGATGTTGTGCAAAAATCTGCGGTATTCCCTAAGGAGCCTATTATTTCCATATTCACTTGTAAATGTTTCCTCATGCGTGCAGTAATTTGCAGCTCTAAACACACGGTTTGTTTGGGTATGGGGCAACTAAATTGCTATTGGATTTCTAGTTGAACTTCCACTTCAGTCCCTAATAAATAGAATACTTTTTTTTTAAATAATAGCACAGGCCTGATGTTGCATTCCTGAGATTCTGAGTGATTTCACAGCGTAAACTAATTACAGCAAAAAGTATTACTTTATAAGACTAGGAATAATTTTCTCTAGGGATTTTTCTCAGTAACAGTCCTGCTTTAAATTCATATAGGTTATACTGCAGACAGAAAGTTGGCAAAAGTTTTTAAATTCAAATATAGACATTCTTTCCCTTCAAACAATATAAATGTGCTTTTTTTTTCCTGTTAAACAGAGCATTAACTCTTTACAAAACTCCTGAATTCTGGAAATATTCATTATTTTTATTAATTTTACTCCACCCCCCAATCTAATGCAACACACACTTTATCTCCAGAGATAATCAGTTTCTATGTGCCACTGTATTTAGGAACCATTTCTTCCTGTATAATGTTTGGAAAATAAATACAGAAGCTTCTTACCTAATATTCCCTCCTGTGGCCAGTTCTTGTGCTGCTCTTTCTGTTCCTGTTCATAGGTAACTTTGACCTCACTTCTGAGTATCTCTTTAATACACCCTATCATTTTACCTCCTCCTTCTGAGGACCTTGAAGTCCTTTGGCAGATGGAGTTTTTTTCCCAAACTCAGAGTAAGCTACCAGGTATGTTATAGCTACTTGTTTGTACTGTCTTTGTTGAAATCATGGTAGAAGCAAAATAATTTTTTTTTTGTTGCCATGATTCATTTTAAAGAAGAAAATAAGTTAATATCTTAATACACTAGTTGTAAATAATTTCATTTGTAAAGAATTCTTTCAAATTTCCCTGTGAATAAACTATTCAGATTACTTTCTCACTTCTCTCTGTGTTTATGTGTTTTTTTGTCTTTACCTATTTGAGACCTTTGTATATTTAAGCTAACAACAAGATAAGTGAACCTGCTGCTGTCATATTATTAAAAAAAATTCTGTCTATCTCTCATTTATTTGTTTTTTTTACTGACACATTGTAAGAATAGATACATATATGCACAATTTACAGGCATGGTGGTTGTCTTTATTGATTCATTAAAGATAACTTGTTTGAAAAACAAAAATTACTCACTGTCCTTCACTCCACCTTTTCTTTTTTCCTCCTATAGCATTTACTAAGGTGAAAATTACTAACCAGCACCTTCATTCTTGAAACTGGTATTTTCAGTATTTAATGAAATATGGAAAAATTAAAATACCATTTTAATGAAATGAACAACAGAGCCTTATGCAGGAATAAATGATCATAATGATTTCTTCTGAACTAACAATCCTTAAATAATGAGAGAACAATCATATTTTCAGACATGTATACTTTGTATTTTGCCTTCTATTTTAAATATTAGAAGACTTACTATCTCACCTTCATTTTCTAGTAGGCTTTCTTTTTAATGACATAGAACAATGGGGTTTTATTTCCATTTTAATGTTGATTTTTTTTTCCTGAGCTAAGTACAGAACAGACCATATGCCCCTGCTATCCTTTCTTTACGTAGTAATTTTGAAGTCCTGTCTCTTAATGCAATCAAACTTCTAAGAAGGCTACAGATTCCTGACTCTCCTGTGCTTTTGCAAATCATTTCTGTTCCTAGGGGACAAATATCTAGTTTTCAAACTGCTGGGATATTTTAAATAAAAATTTCTAGATATCTCTACAGTGAATCCACAATAAAATCTGTATTTTATATCCAGTTTCCTGGATTTGATCTTTGCTTTAATATCAGCATTTAGTGCCTTGGGATGCTTACATGCTGTCTTCTAACTCATTTGGTCAGTTTTCACTGCTACCTTGCTAGCTTTAAATTCCTTCAGTTCTGCAATTACAGTTCTTCATTTGAGACTAGTCTTGGTGTGGTTTCTTTCTGTATGTGTATGAAAATATTATGTTGAGTTTTGCACCCTGGAGTGTTTTTAACTGCAACTTATATCACTTTTTCCAGACCTTTAAGCGCCCAATTGCATTCACATATCGAGGCCTCACACATCCAATTTCACAGCTGGTAACTGAGAGGACAAAAGAATACCTGCAGTTCCAAGGACACAAAAAAGCAGGGTATCTTAAAAAACTGCCCCAGGTATCTTGTTATGCAAAACAGACCATAGGTGGTGTCTGTAAAAACTTCATTCTGGTCTGACTTTCATCATTAAAGACACATCTAAAGCACTGTCCAATCTAAATTAGGCAGTAAGAAAGGTTATCTAGAAGTTTAGAGAAAAATCTGAGATGTTAAATGGACTTGGGAGGATCTTCCAGCAGAGCGTGTGTGTGATTAAATCTGTGCTGCAAAACCTGAGTAAAAGCGGCAGCATTGCTACCTTCCCCTTTAACCCCCTGGGAAGGAGCACTTGGTGTGGAAGGAGAAAGATCAAAACACCCAGCAGAGGCTTTATAAGACTGGGGCAGGAACCTGAAAAGGAAAGATAAAACATGGAACTGAAAGGTGATGAAAGCATTGAGTATTAAACTACAGCCAAAGATTTTTGTGAGAACATGTGACTCAGTAAGTGTCAAAGCAAAATTTCCTCCCCTTCCCTCTCACCTGGGAAGATGTAAAGAAAGTTAATGTAGGACAGATGAGAGAAGTGGCTTCAGCAGTCTTTTCTTGTGAATCCTGTTATCCCAGATTGGAGAATAGGCAAACAGCAGCGATTTTGTGACCTTTCTTCTCCTTTCATAGAGTCAACAGTCCTGTTTCGTGTACCTTGTATGTAACTTGAAAGTAAACATTCATATATAACTGAAAAATAAATATGACATCACAGCTGTATGGCAATACATGTAAGTAAACAGCCACACTATGAATTCTTCTCAGTCTAACAATTATTAATTGACCACTCAAAAATATCCAATTTCCACCGTTCCTAAGCCCTGATATGCCAGAAAGTTCCTCCAGATATGACACTGTGACTCTATTCCTGATAACAATGATTTCCAAAAGGATGACACCTTACATATGCCAACTGAACTGTCAGTACTGACAATTGGTTTCAGATTAATCCTTCCCATTGGACTCTTTGGCAGTGCAGACACATACAGCTTGTGAAAGTGTCATGTGAAACTCATGAAGGAGAAATTGCAGACCAGCCAGCATCCCTTCGCAGCCAGTATTCCCAGAAGAGACAGGATAAGTTCCTATCTGTGGGGTATTTGGGGGTTTCTGCTTGGGTTTGTGGGGTTTTTTTTTCCCATGTTCATTTTTAGTACATTAAGGATGGACAGTGATAAATATTTGTGACCAGTGCCCAAAGTTCATGTGGCAAAACTGACAAGAGTATATGAAGAATTACTCTCTAGGTTGGTAAGATACTCCTTCTGCTACAAAGAGAAAGGCAGCTCATCAGTGAATCACAAGATTCTTTGTTCAGTTCTGTTATGGCCAAGGTGCAAACATCAACGATATAATTTTCCACTTTTATGAAAGACAAAGAAAATTTGTGAGTTGTGCTTAAATGCCTACATGGTACCAAAACCATCACTGTTGATGTGGAGGTAAGAATAAGCCTTCCTTGAGTCCTCTAGCCATCTATCCTTCTCCTATTTAGTGTGTGTATATGTTTTTTCTTTACATAAGGTGCCAGAGGTTAACTCAACTTCTATAAAGAAAGAAGAAGGAGGCAAGTGGGGAAGGAGAAGTAATGAGTCCACCTAAAACTTGAAACACAACTGTCCAAATGCTGAGATTAGATTCTGCGCTATTGAAAGGACAGAATATTTCTTCAAGTTGTGTTAATTAATGACTTCATTATCATGATAAATATAAGCCAAATGGAAGAATGATTTTCTTAGTAAGCAGTTTCTCTACCTATGCCTTTTTTAAATAATTGGTACTGTAAATATAGTTCATGGCATAAAGCAAATAATCACATCAATTTCCTTTTTTTCCCCACAGCATAAAATACATAGAATTATGACATATGTTTTTTCGTCTCATGATATTAGACAGTTTTGTATATTTGCTTTTAAATCTATGAATGTAAATACTGTATAGTTTATTAACTTCATTTTTATGTTTGAGAGAAGTGTCTACCTAATCAGAGAGGCTAACTACTGGGCAGCCATGTGGAAGAGTGAGCATTGACATTCAGTATTTCATGGCTTATTAATTGAAAGGAAATGACAAAAGTGAGAGAAGGTATTTTCATGAAGTGCTAACTTTGATATTAGGGCAGGAAATAAGACAAATGAAGCCAGAAGTTTACTGTCCTTTTTGGAGGACATGATCAAGCTGATTGTGTTAAAGAGTCTGCCAACACTAATGAGAGTCATTGATTTATTGTTGTTCTTTGAGGTGGGAAGCTTTGGTGCGGATTTGGGGAGGGGAAATATTTGTTTGTTTTATGGCATAGTGCTTGTTTTTAAAGGAAGATAAATTTTTTGGATGGCATTCAACATGATGTAAATGTTGATGACAAAGAATTGGTTATACTAGACAATTTTTACCATGACACAGCCTTTAAAACACCTAAGACCATGTTTTGGTCAAGAATTCACTTGCATTATAAAATAATTTATACCATACCTGTTCATTTGAGAAATTTACCTACTTCACATTTTTGTACTTTGGCCTAGGAAAGAACTCATTGTGAAATATTCTGCACTGTTAAATTAACATCTGTTCTTACAATCAAATAGTTTGATTGGGGCTGAAGTAGCTCTTGTGGTCTATAAAAGGCATTCAAATACCTATTAAAAAAGAAAACTATTCTGGCTACGATAAAAACCTGTAAGTTCTTTTATCTTTCCTTTAAGAAGTTCATATGAATTGTCTTGAACATACTGACTATATGGGATTTGCACCCTCAATTACTTAAAGAAAAAAAAGGGATGGGGGGGAATCCAACAAATAACTTTCCATAACTGCTAAGCTCTCTTACAGAGATGGGAAGGCAAGCACACTAAGGAGAACGCTGTGTTACTCCCTTAACATGCAAGCAGTTTCCCTGGTTCTAGCTCTGGGGATTCTGTTTGTTTTTCTTTTGCTCTTCATAAAGCATATATGTTTTTTTAAACTTCTTCTATTTATGTGAGACATTTTGATTGCAAGAAACACTTTAAATGACTACGCCCTCCAAAAAGTTATTTGTGAGAGGGAATTAAAAAACTTGACAGCAGAGCTTTCTTTAGTTTATATCGTACATGTTAGTTATTTTATTCCAAGTAACTTCACTGTACGTTTTTCTTACTACCCTATAAAGCTTTTTTTTCCTAGGAATCCATGTGTTTTTCACATCTGAAACATGTACTTATGGTCAGTATTAACAACACCATGGTTTAAGTGTATGCCACTATCTAACTCTGGAATGCTCCCTCAATACGATATGCTTGTTCACAGTATTTCTGCAGCAATGTTTTCAAGACCAAAAGGATAATAATACTTATAAGGACACTTTGGAAAAAGCATATATCTTCCTCAAGGGAGTCAAAAATCAAAGTTTCAGAAATTAAAGAAAACATGAACACTGCAGCAATTTCAGATCTGACAAATAAATGGCAATGAATATACATTTAGCTCTGGAAAGTTCTAGAGAAATCCTGGATCACACAGGAAACTTTGTTAACTCTGTTCTCCAAGCAGAATTTTGCACTTAGTGAAATACAGATAAAAACTCCCTTGACAGGTTTGATGTTAATTTGATTATAGTCAATACCATTTGCTTTCATACTATCTACAAATATCTATGGATACTCTAAATAAGATCCCTTAAAAAACTTCCTAGAGTGAGAATTATGGACAGCATTATCAGTGAGACAGTTCAGTCCCTCTGGAGTAAATACTAACTACTATTCCCCTCTCTCAGTGTCTCTCCAAAGAAAGACTCATCAGAATACACATTACCGAGTTTAACAACACTGCCTCTGTATGTGGGAATTCTTCTGATATTTGAAGACATTCCCAAAAGCAGGGCTAAAATTTGTTGATCTTGCTATTTGATATGTCATATACAAGCAACAACTAACCTTCAATAGCCTCAGCTGCAAAAAGGACTAAAGACCTTGTGAAATTTCTGTGGGCTACAGAATCACAACTTTTTTCTTCTCTGTATCTCTAAGACCTTACTGTCAGTAAGTCTAATTAAACTATTGGTAATCTGATAAAAGAATTATGTTAGTTCAGTTATAATGATACTAATATTTATAGTCTAAATGATCCAGATATTGCCAGCACTCAATAAAAACACAGTGAAGCCTGATATTCACAACCTTTCTAATATTTACTGTTTCCCTGGGTCTTATGCTCATTCTTCCTATAAACTACATCTGGAAAAAACTGATCGTCTGTTTTCAAATATTTTTTTACCTTTATTTTGGAAAAAGCATATAATTCTTTCACCTTATTTTAAGCATTCTCTTCACTAAAAGATAAACATGTTTAGTGGTGATTTTTTTTTTTTAATTTCCTGATTGACTTGGTTTACCACAAAGATTTAAATATTCCGTATACAAATTATTAAATGAAATGAGTCTCACTTCTGAAATAAGGACAAAGATGCATATGGTAGCATCTCAGGACAACTGATGCTCAGATCTGGAATGAGACTATAAAAGTAATTCTTGGAATCCCTATCATGGAGGAAGGACCGAAACAAAGAAATAAGTTGTGTGTAAACTGTTCACTATTTTTAGGTCCTGCAGCAATTTTTTTTCCTTTCGATTATGTAAGTTTAAAAGGTAACCTACAAGCTGCAGAAGCCCATTTTGACTTTTCAGAAGGTTCACTTCTGGTCTCGCAGTCATGATTGCAAATGTCTTATTGTTTTACTCTTCAAGTATCTTTCTCAGTCTTTCTTGCTGTATAAAAATATTGTGTTATTAGATTACTCTTTGCTGGGCAAGAGCTCTCCTAGAAGACCTAAAGAAGGTTCCTTTTAAGCGTATTTCAGGAATACAGGAGGTATATTTCCAGCTACAGGAGGCATCACACTCGCAGGTTTTTGTCCTGCCAGGAGACTTCAACCACTCTGGTATCTGCTGGAAAAGTAGCACGGTGAGCTGTAGGCAATCCAGGAGACTCCTGGAGTGTGTGGACAATAACTTCTTAAGCCAAGTAATACACAGCCCTCCCAGAGGGGATGCCATACTGGACCTGTTGGTCACCAATGCAAGTGTACTAATTGGTGACATTGAGATTGGAGGCAGCCTGGGCTGCAGTGATCGTGCATTGGAGGAGTTCACAGTCCTGAGGGATATGGGGCAGGCAAAGAGTAAAGGATGGACATTGAATTTTAGGAAAGGAAACTTTCAGCTCTTCAGGGGGTTAGTTAATAGGACCCACTGGGAAACTGCCTTCAGGGACAAGGGAGCAGAATAGAGCAGGCAGATCATTAAGGACACTTTCCACAGGGTGCAAGAGCTATTGATTCCCAGGTGTAAGAAATCAGGAAAGGAAGGCAAGAGACCAGCATGGCTGAGTCAAGACCTGCTGGTAAATCTGAAGGGCAAGAAGGAAATGCACAGACAGTGGAAGCAGGGACACTTATGCTGGGAAGAGCACAGGGATGCTGCCCAGTTGTGTAGAGATGGGGTCAGGAAGGCCAAGGTGCAGCTGGAGTTGAACATGGCAGGGGATGCAAAGAATAAATGACATGGCCAGCAGGTTGAGGGAGGGGATTCTGTTCCTCTACTCTGCTGTGGTGAGACCTTACCTGGAGTACTGCGTCCACCTCTGGAGCCCTCAGCACAGGAAAGACGTGGACCTGTGGGAGAGGGTCCAGAGGAGGGCTACAGAAATGTTTAGAAGGATGGAACACCTCTCCTATGAAGAAATATTGAGACAGTTGGGGTTGTTCAGCCTGAAGAAGAGAACGATCTGGGAAGGCTCAATTGCAGTCTTCCAGTACTTAAAAGGGGCTTCTAAGAAAGATGGGGACAGACCTTTTAGCAGGGCCTATTGTGATAGGACAAGGGATAATGGCTTTAGACTGAAAGAGGGTAGATTTAGACTAGATGTAAGGAAGAAATTTTTGGCAATGAGGGTGGTGAAACACTGGCACAGGTTGCCCAGAGAGGTGGCAGATGCCCCATCCCTGGAAACATTCAAGGTCCAGCTGGACAGCGTTCAGAGAAACCTGCTCTAGTTGAGGATGTCCCTGCTCATTGCAAGGGGGTTGCACTAGACGATCTTTACAGGTCCCTTCCAACCCAAACTCTTCTATGATTCTATTCTATGATTCCAAATGGAATTGGAATTCTATTTTATTGCCATTTCCAGGGAACAAATAATCCTTTGCATATGGGAAAGAG
>NW_010549716.1:28303-29357 GCF_000687285.1 Phaethon lepturus
TTTTAAGTTAGATAAAAAGTTCTTATTGTCATGATTTTGAAAATAAAAGGATGTAGGGATAACAGTATCCCATTGCTCTTATCTAGCAGGATCTGACTCTTTGTGAAATGGGATAGATATCTCATTTACTCTATATCCACAAAACATTAGGCCTATTTTATCTTCTCTTTTTCTTTGCTGAAAGTGAAAGAACCTGGAGAAAGTGAATAAAATTTCCAGTAAAATATTACATTAGAATTTATTTGCTTAGCATTTTAAGAAAATGGAAGAGTGATGAAGGAAATAGTTGATTTAAATGTCTTCTAAGTGGATTTCTAATTTGACTTTATGACAGTCTGTATCAGTTATTATTTACACTTACTGTGTAAAACTTATAATCAAACAGGTATTATAACCTCTCATATGAAATGTACCTGGAATCACAACATAATTAAGGTTATATGTGTAGAATTATTTGGTGCTCCACCAAAATATTAATAAAAAAATAACTTAGTTGATATAAGCTGAATTTAATATATTGTATCAAAGAGAAATCTGTCAAGAATGAAAACCAACTTTTAAAGAACATTTTTAAAACTCAAATATGTATTTAATAAATATATAGGTAACTGTGCTGTAAAAGGTTTACCCGTTCATGACTGTTATGTGGATACATTCTTTATTCTAACTTAATAAGAAAATAAAGAATGATAGTCTCATGGAACCTTACTGGAAACAGGACACTAGCTCCTCTAATTTAAAAATAAGGAATTAATTTTCAAGAATTCAGAACAGCACAAGATATTACCTTTTGTCTCGAATAAGTGGTTTAGGCCACTTAAAGGATCACCACTGAAGATATTAGAAAGCAAATTATTTTAATATAAATTTGTGAAAAACATAACAACAGAATTTGATGACAAGGTCCACTCTATTACTTATTTATCATGGAAAAAGCATACAAAGGCAAATCAAATTAGAAACGGGTTAGAATGATTTACACGTGGGTCGGGGTAAATGATTTTTCCTGGGGTCAGGCAAACTGAATCTTCTTGGTGGGACTTATATTTGGATT
>NW_010549716.1:29548-45588 GCF_000687285.1 Phaethon lepturus
AAGAAAGTGAAGGAGACCCTCCTGTTGAGTCATGACGTTCAGAGTGGACCCTCTTGCTTTCTAAACTCCTATTCACAGGAGTCTAGGTCCAGCTGAACCCACTCCTAGTCCCAGTCTTGGTCAATGGTTTATGACTAAAGGAATTAAGTACAGGGGATCTTGGTGTAGTGGTGTCACATATGAGTTTGTGCTTCGTGTAACTTTAGGATGGAAACAATCCAATACAAAATAGCGTCAATTTAAAATTCACTAAGGCTATTAAGGCAAATCACAATGTTAAATCATATAATTTTCTAACAAGGCTTAACAACACAAAAACTTAAAAACTTAAAAAAGTTCTCTAATTACACACACACAGATGTAGATGTAGAGATAGAGACATATAAAAGAGTATAAAAGAGATCTATATGTAAGAGGAGATATATGAAGAAAGATATATGTACATATATACACAAAGGCACCTGTTAAAAAGTTCCCGTATAGATCCGTGAAATACTCATGTTAAATGCCTTTGCAATTCTCAATGGGTGAAGTGTTGCTCCTTAAAGCAAGGGTTTCAGTCCAGGTCTGTGCCAGTCTCTGGTGACGGTCCTCCAAATTTCTCTAATTTGGGAGTTCGTGAGCTCTGAGAGGCTTCCCACTCAGAGGCAGATGCTGGTTGCAGCCTGCTCTGGTCCAGGAGAGCTTAAAGGGCCTCACTTACAACTGCTGTTTACAGGATCAGGAGACGATTGACTTTAGGCATCAGTGAACTTCCATCCTGGCACAACCCAGACAGGTAATTTCTCAAATCCCCATTAGCACTGGTACCAGTTGTTCCAGGGCTGCCAGGAAATAATTAGTTAGTCCTGTCCTCATTCCTCACTCTAGACAGGCAACCTCATTCCTGGTACAATCAGTGCCATTCCCCACCTCAGCTACACAAGAGTGCTTGGTACTGTCAAGGGGCTCTCAGCTGCCAAACTCTTTCTTCAAAGGTCAAGGCTTGCCAGGCAACTGACTTCTTCAGGTTGTAGAGTGGTCCAAGAGCAAGGCAAGGAGCAGAGGGGGAAATGCAGGAGGAAATATCAGCTGGAGATGTGTCCTACATGAAGGAGTGAAGATGTTATTTGATCAACTGGAGAGAGCTAGGAGTTTAGAAAAATATTTTTAAAAGCAATGTAGACACAGACAACTAGTCTTGGAATGAAGAATATTGTTATGGCTGTTTTCTGTCATGGATAAAAAACATCTCGATCTCAATTATATTTGCCATGTATATCAGTCATCATGATGCATCTTGATTTTCCCTTGATTGACTGAATAGACTGAATGTGTTAATCTCAGATGGCAGGGTTATATTTCCAGCAAGAGAGTAATTTGAAGACTTTTTAAATTCTTTTTTTATTCATACAAACTTTCTGAAGCTTGAATAGAAGACTCTGATAAAATATTTGAGTATCATCATAGCCAGTTCTGTGCATGGAAGCAAGGTCATATCACTGGTTTTGTTCTGCGACTCCTTTTTCCGTATCCAGGGATCATATCAGCCTTGTTAGCCACAGAACTGCTTTGTGAGTTCATGTTGAGTTGACTAAGATTTTCTGACTCATTGCCTTCCAAGACAAAATATTCTCTGTAGTAGGTGTATCCTGTATTCTTTGTTTCCAATCCCCAATTTGATTAGACTACATTGCATTAAAACTTTTTTTTTAATACATTTTGACTTTTGACATGTATGTTCATAAGTAGAATCTGGAACAAAACATCATGGGTAAGCTAAGATATCAAAGATTACAGAAAAGATGTAATGCTTGAAGTACTTGTGGCATAAAAAAAGGTATTTTTCAAAAGTATTTTATAATCTGAGGTGCACAACATGCACAGTAATGATTACAGGTTTTGAGAAAAAGAGAAAGGGAAAAGACAGTAGCCAGCTTTACAAAAGCAATATTCTGTTTGTTTGGGTTTTTTTGCTACATATATGGAAGAGGGATATAAATCAAGAAAAGGGGAAAATGTTTATTTAACCACCTAGCGGATGCAAGGAAACCTTATAGTTTTCTTTATAGAATCTCCCCATTGTCAATCTTGGATTTTGTCACTCATTTCAGACATCTAACTTGAAGCATATGCTGTTAGTAATACTGAAATTATTCTGGCTGACCCTTGCCTATATTCTTCACCTTACTTAACAGACTCCCATCTGCCTCCCTTTCTTTCATGTGTAAAAGAGGCCTTCCCACATAGTCATTTACCTTGCATGCTCTGATCTCTCAAGACTTTTTTTTTTTTAAACTGGAAAGGGAAATCGTAGTGCTTAAACTGTGGTTTGAGACTGTCATCTTCATTCTGTGTGAAGCTCTTTGATTCTCTCTGAGGCTATTTAATGAAAAAAATAAAACATTTAAATGTTCCCTGTGAAATAGTATGAAGAGCAATGTTATAGTTTGAAAATGAAATACTAGTCCATTCTAGTCTTTGTTTCCTGTATTTGCAACACTCTCAGTGCTACTCACACAACTAGTCGTTCCTAACAACAATGCTCTTCCTTGCCCCTTTAATCAGCAAAAGAATATATTCATTGCCTTCAATTTTTCTATGCGCTTACTTGCAGTACTCCATAGCAATTCGAACAATACAATTTGAACTGGAATTCAGTTCTCAAAAGCATTTAAGCAAAGGAGGACAGATCTCAAAATCATAGGAAATAAGTGTTTTTATTATGCATTTTTATTATCATGGGTTGTTTGGCTATCTAAATGTAATGATGTTTCTTCTTCCTCAGTGGACAACAGCAACATTTTACAGAGGAGAAATATTGAACTATAAATAGCAAAAAATCATCAATGGATTTTGTTTGAAATATCTGATTAAAGAATCGTTTGTGAAAATTTTTGATCCACCTTTCAGGAAAATTTCCATTAAAAAAACAAGTACTCATCAAAATATCTGTAAACCACCAACTATTAACTTACTTAAATGTAGTAATAACTATTTTCATAAATAATTCTATAACATTAGAAAAACTTTATTTCTTTCTTAGAAAAATAAGTCAACTTTATAGTGCTCATTTTACTGTAGAAAATATGGTCAAAATAACTAACGGAATACATTAAAAATAATATTTCTCTCTAATTTTAAAGGTATAATAAATTTTACTTTTGCTAATGTTGCTAAGAAAAAGCAACTCTTCAAAACTATTCTACATAATTTTCTGTCTAATGCACCACCAGCACATAGTTGTCCAGCAATACCTGACTGCAATATCATTAGAGTACGGCTTGTTTTTCAGATCTTAGGTCAAAACTGCAGGGCTAATAAACACAGGAATCACCCTTTGACTTACAAAGAAAACAGATACGTTATAGCAGGCTTTGAGAGAAGGATAAATATGGAACCCCATGATGTCATTGTCACTGACTCACTTTTCAAAGTACAGTAGTGCTATACTCAGCAGTATGTGTCCAAAGAACAAGAGGAGGATGCCTATCGCTTTGCAGGTAGTCTAGGTAACTACAATATATTGTTTCTGTTGCCAGATACATAATACCCTTCTTTTCTGGTAGGTAATATTTATATATTTTTTATTATTTTATAATCTAATTCAGCACCTATTTCTCTTAAGTGGCAGGAAATAACAAGAATAATAGTCATAACAACAATAACAACAACAAAACAACAACAACAGCAATAATTCACAGAAAATCTAAATGTAAACCTAAATGTGAATCAAGTATTATCAAATTAGTGTATTGGTCTTTTTTTTTTCCTGTGTATTATGTCAATTGTTTTTGACATGCTTCTGTTTAAAAATAATCTGTGGGTTTTGCAAATTCCAATGATCTGAATAATATTTTTGCTTTAGTGACATATATACAACTGCAGAGCCTATCTGTTGTTCTTTGAAGTGACATTTTGTTGCTATCTCTACACAAAGATTTTGGTTAGAGTTTGATGCCTATCAGTAAGTAATATCCACTTGTTTCATCATCCTAGAACCAATAACAGAAGATTCCTTATTATTATTATTAGAAGCACCATGCAAGTCTTGAAAAAGATGAGATACGTAAGAAGGAATGCAGTGAGTCATTTTTGGTAATCAACTTCTTTCTTCTGTCAGACTGAGGATTTCCGTGTATTTCCTAAATTGAGTAGCAGGCATATGCACAGGAAACTTTTGCAGCTGCCAACATTTGCTGCATAGATGTACCTTAGACACTGATGTTTTGAACTGTGCTTTCTTGGACTTTGGCAGACAGACAGATGGCAGATGGGCAAGCATCTGTTTATTTTAGCTCTTCAGTTAAACAGGCAAATCAGTGCCATTTTTGAAATATATTGGTTTAAGCCCAACATTTTGGCCAGTGAAAACACCTGAAAAATAAATGAATGAAAATATTCCTTATTACCATAACTTTCTTCTGCAAAGCTTCGAATTTTTTTTCTCTTTTTCCCCATTGTCCTAATTTCTATTACAGTTTTATTTAAGGCTATTCTGACCCATTGCACTAAGTAGGGCATAATATTTTATCAAAAGCTTATTGCAAACAGCTTGTAATTCTTAAGGACTATCTTTCAGAAATATACTTTAAATCAAATTTACATTTTATTCTGTCTGAAGCCTTTGTCTTGAAACCAGAGAACTACAAAAAATACCTGGGGTTTTTAAATCGCAAGTGTTTTAGAGGTAAATGTAGTAAAAAATCAGCATCTCCTGATCAAGTGTGTTTATACAAACCTTTCAACAAATGATGTCGAACTGTTGTTGAATGAATGAAAAACAGCTTTTATTTGTGCCTGGGCTTTATTCCACATGTCTGTCACTGGTACTGCTTGAAAAACATTGTCATTGACTGAAAATTAATCAAAAGTTAAGCAACATCATTCTGGAATACTCTGCAGCTTCATGCTTGGTCATTTTCTAGAGAAATAGAGACACTGATTTAAATATCTTCAGGTAGAAAAGGGAACCGGATGTAGCTTTCTGTCTTTGCAAGTGGGTGTGCTACAAGATACTCTACCCTCAAAAACTGAGAGAGTTCATCTGATCCACTTGAAAAGACTGTCTCAGTGTCATGCAGCCCTATTAACCCATTTAGACTATAAATAGTCTTGCCTGCTTTTACTTTTTGTTGTGATTTTTGCATAGCAGAGCAATATCAAGAACATGAGAATGAACATGGACATTGGACCCCATGAGGTAGAAAGAAGCAAGACAAAGGTGTGAGGACACCAAAATTGTAAAATTGTGGACTTCTGTGTAGCAGAAACAACAGTCTGAATCAAGGTTTGATTTTTGTTCTCCACTTGAGCAATAGAAGGTGTTTCCACTTTAAAGAAAGTTGTATGTCCAAGCTAAAATATAACTCAAGGATTCTTTGAGACATCATTTCCAAGGAGATCCAGGGAAATGTGAAGTAGACAGCAGATTATCTAAGGAAGAGACAAAATAAACTTCAAAAAATAGAAAAGAATGGCATACAGTGACTCTAATTTTCAGGAGGGCTGAATGTCCAGTAAGTGTTTAAATTCATAGAATCATAGAATATCTCAAGTTGGAAGGGACCATAAAGATCATCAAGTCCAAATCCTTGCTCCATGCAGGACTACCTAAAACTAAATTTTATGACTAAAAGTGTCATCCAGATGCTCCTCAAACTCAGACAGGCTTGGTGCCATGACCACTTCTCCAGGGAACCTGTTCCACTGACTGACTGAGAGACTGAACCTTAAAACATTTGTCTCAAAGACTGTTTGTGTAAGCGAAAATTCCTTTGGCTGATAAGAATGGTTACAAGGCCACAGAGACCTGTGGTTCACGAAAAACACCCTGCCAAGATAACGGCTAAAAGGCCCGCCATAGTCCTGTGAGGAGCGGGGGCTGGAGTCAACTGAAGCATATGCACATACGCACAGGAATGCAGAGACGTGCTAATTTCAGCCCTTAAATGAATATATAAAGGACTGCCAAGACAAGCCCTTTGCTCGATCACCCACCACTGAAACACCGGGAGAGACTTGGACCCCGGGATGCTGTGGATCCATGGTGGTGACTGTCCTTGTAACTCTATCGCGAACGCTTGCTTGATTTGTGTCTTTTTATTCCATTCTGTCCTATTGCTATTCTGTCCTATCGCTACTAATTTTTTACTTTTGATAATAAAAGCTGTCTTGGGTATGTGGCATTTGACCTCATTTGTGTCTTAATCTCACTTTTGGGATCGTATCAAAACCTTCCCCGACATTGGATCAGGACACTGACCACCCTCCAGTGAAGAAATTGTATGATCTCAATTCTGTCTAGTGGTGGCCTGGCCCTAGGAAAGGAGTTCTTTGTCTCTTCTTGATGAACTTATCAAACTGGCATGCTAGATATAGGTGATAGAGTGAATGAGATTCAAGAATTACGTGAAACCTTAACAGAGCAATTGGAGACAGCACAAATCAGGGAGAGAGGCTACAGGGGAAGATGGAGACTATTTGAAAGTCAGCTTGTTTCCTTTTGGCGGCATCCATCTAGGTCCTCCTTAAAATAAAGGAAGTCCCTTTGATAAGCAGAAGATGGCAGTCATATGCACAGAAAATCTCAGACTACATTGGCTGGAAACACCTCCACATTTAGACAGGTTGCTGGAAAAGATTTTTAGAAAAATAGAAACAATTTAAAAAAAATAAAAGTCATAACAATGTTAGAAGAAAAAACCCATGTCTCAGGGAGAATAAGTAATCTCTTGTTGGAGCTATAATGCCTTTTCTTGACCTTTATCTCATCAGATGTGTTTTCTCTCTAATTTAGCCAAAAGCCTAAATTTAAGTGATTTTAAGACCCTCATGATGACTAAGCAAGAAATCTGTATTGCTCTCTCTCTGACCTCTAATTTGAGACTAACAGGAAGTTTTAAGACTGTATCCTTTACTTCCATTCTACCTGCCAATGTTTGTCTTTTTAAGGGTTCTCCAAACACAGTAAATCACTTCTGTGAAGACTGTTGGTCACATTTATTGCATAGTGTTTCTTTTTGAGGCTTTTATTGAAAAGAAATTACCTGTAACTAAATATTGGTGAACCTTCTTTCTAAAAGTAATATCTGCGTTCATGGAGTATATGTGATTTGGGGTACTGAAAAATCATGTGCATTTCTTTTGATTTTTGGTTTCCCAGGTGGTATTAAAATTTGCTTTTTGATGTGCAAGGAAGGCGTCATGACTGTAATCCTCAGGGAACCAGACATGGTAGATTTAATAAGAGGAAATGGCCCCTCAAGTTTAACATGTCTTTAAATGATTTTTGTTATTTAAGTTCAGGTTTTTGTCTTATTTTTATAGGAGCAGTGTCACTAAAACCTATTTTAAATGTCTGAATATTTTACCTGGCCAATATAACTTTTTTTGTTAAATAATTCCATGGCCTGTTTTCACTTTAATTACTCTCAGAGAGTGATTTGATGTTAAGTTTAGAAGCACATAAAATAATTTAATTGTACCATGGGGTGTGAAATGCTGTTCTAAATCTGTACTGCTCAGCTGAGGGATAACCAATTATTTGAATATACATTTCCATAGTTTGTTTAAAGATATACTAAGCAATGCATTTTTTTTATTTCTGGAAACTTACACTGAGGAGCATATAAGGGCTAATATGTTAGCTCTTCACCTGCTAGTGGAAGGATAAAATGGATTTTTCCTATATGCAAGTTAGCTCTATACTTTTTCTTGACTGGTTTTGTTTGTATAACACAACACATTGGATAAAACAGTTCAAGCAGTTCCTGAAATGTACATCCACCTATGCATGCACACACGCTATGTGGATGCGCAAGCAAGCTCAATTTCTACAATCTATAGAGGTCAGTTTTCTGTTGTTTTTTTTTTTTTTTTTTTTTTATTTTGAACGATCTGTAGTCCAGTAGTCAAGGAATGACACATGGCCAACTACATGGCTTTCATATCAAAAGGCAGAGCTGATTTAAGGTTTTCCTTTGACATATTACAGTCTTAATTGTTTCTGAAGATTTTTTATGAATTTGGTTGTGGTTCTCATCATGGTTTCTTTGCTTCTTCTTCCTTGAAACAAGATATTTTCTGTATATGATCACAGTAATTTTTTTGTTTTTAAATTAGTTTAGTAATAGTATCTGGCCTGGACTACCACATAAATAACCTTGTAATCATGTTTAGGAATATTCAGATTGCTTTTATCAAGTATAATTCAAGTGTTAGTACTAAGTAACTCAGATGGTTAGCTATGACACTACTTGGTAAGGCCGTAAAACCTAGACTAAGAATGTATGCAAGATATTTTAAAAAGAGGAACATTGATTATTCTATTCAGAAGGCCTTTACATTGAAACAGTGAGAACCAAACTAGATCACTTTTAGCTACAACTGAATATATAAAGTTGGCAGAAAAAAATAGGACACTATAAACAGATGACAATGCAATATAAACTGCCTGTAAACAGTTTTGAAAAACTGAATCTGAATCTTTTCTATTGATGGTCACATCATATAGCTGTGGAATGAAAGAAATAAACTTCAAATGTCAAACAATGAACAATTCTATAAGAAAGAAGTACTGATAATGTGTGCCAGATTTTTCTGCTTTGCTGGGATGAATGTTTTATATGAAATTCACCACAGAGAGAAACAAATCCCAGTAGATTGAATTTCTGCAGGCGGAAACGTGTTGCTATAGGGGAGGCAAGGTAATGCGAAGGAATTACATCTTGAAGTGTGGGCTTTTACCACATACACACATACAAAGCAAGAAAAAAGAAAACACAACCAAAATACTCCTTCCCCAAACAGCCACCTTGAATATTATAGTTTTGAGAAGAAATCAGATTTTCGGTGCTAAATTCCTTTCTGAGGTATTTCTTTCCTATCATCCTTTTTTTCCACTGAAAAGACATATTTTATTTATGTAAAATACATAATTTTATAATGTCTTGCCATATTAATATATATAGATACTGTACATCTAAACTTCCTTCTAATTTGATCATATGAGCAGTTAGCATTTTCTTCAAGCAAAACTATTTTAAAACACTTCCTAGAAACCTAAAATGTCATTCCCCACATTTTCTGATTTCGATCAAATTATTTGTCAGTTAAAACGTTGCAAGTGTCTAGTCATCTTCCAGTTATCCGTGGACAGTTTTACTTCAACTGTTTCAAAACATCATTTAAAATGTAGTTTTTCTTACACCTATGAGTCAATTCTTAGTGTTTAAAAGAAGATAGTATTTTAAGTTTTCACTATACCTTAGCTCTCACAACTGTTTCTTCATTTAAAACACTTTAAGAGGACTGGGTATGAAATATATATCTAATAGCTTAATAACATTAGTTTCCAATTTATTGTTGTGATAGTTTAACCCCATCTGTCAACTAAGCGCGACACAGGTGCTTGGTCACTCCACTCCACCAGGATGTGGGGAAGAGAATTGGAAGAGCTAGTGAGAAAAATCATGGGTTGAGATAAGCAGTTTAATAACTGAAGTATATTATTGTTGTTGTTGTTGTTGTTTAATGAAAAGGAAAATAACAAAGGGAGAGAAATAAAACCCAAGAAAGGCAAGTGATGTAAATGAAAACAATTGCTTACCACCAACTGACCAATGCCCAGCCCGTCCCCAAGCAGCAGCCCACCTGACAACTTTCCCCCTAGGTTTATTGCTGAACATGATGTCATATGGTATGGAATATGCCTTTGGTCAGTTGGGGTCAGCTGTCCCAGCTTTGTCTCTTCCCAGCTTCTTGCTGGCGAGGTGCTGTGAAAAGCAGAAAAGGCTTTGAGACTGTGTAAGCCCTGCTCAGCAATAATGAAAACATCCCTGTACTGCCAACACTGTTTCCAGCACAAATCCAAAACATAGCCCCATACTAGCTACTGCTAAGAAAATGAGCTCTACCCCAGCCAAGATTAGACTTAGTGTAAGAAATGCCTAAAGCAAAAGGAGGTCCTGACCGGATGTGGAAAATGCTGCAGGAGTGTGCCTTCCAGACATGTTATATACTCCAGTACCTGCCAGTGGACTGAGAAAGAGTCACACATTTCTTTCCTCAATAAGGAACACTTTATCACCCTCGTTTCCTGATGAAATAGCTGACTCACACATGTCTAAGATAAGAAGAAGGTAATTCTCCTGGGGAAAGAAAAGTCTTTACAAGAAGATTCAGGAAATTTGACATCTCCTCATCTCTGCAGCATGCCATTAGTTTTAAATTTTGCTTTTCAGCACCAACACCTCAGATGAAATCAAGATTTCACCTAAAGGGTGAAAGAAATTCTGCAGTGATATCTGTAAGTAATTGCATCTACTGAAGATAATAGGATGATGAAAGAACTACCGCATTCATAAGACAGCTTGCAAATGTTGACTCCTGAATGCTGATCCCCACAGCCAGAAAACCTGCCTTTGGTTTGGAACAGGCCTGTGTATGTCCTCATCACCAAACAAGGTGATCCTGAAGAGAGAAATGGAGGACAAAAGTTCCTCACTCAGCTCTGCATGAATAGGTCTACCATATATCCATATATCTGTCTAACATATTCTTTTTTAACCAGGCTTCCTCTTGGGATGTATAGTCTACTAAACATATACAGGCCTGTGGTGTAAGATATATATTCAAAGTTTATACCTTCCAGATACACTAGTCATATTGCCTAAGCTTTGGAACAGACTAAATTCAAAGTTTGTGATCAAGTATTCTTATTTCTGTCCAGTAAATTTAAGAAGAAAAGACAAGAAGTCTGTATATGAGGCGGTACTGGAAGACATCAGTAATTACTCATGGGTTTACAATATAAGAATTCACATTTGGAGTACCAGGCAGGTGAGAAAACTGGCAGAAGCTTGTTTTAAAAAAAAAAAAATTTGAGGTGTTTAAGGTCGTCTCGTCCAGAATCTGAAAGTTCAGGATAACATATTTTGATTGAAAGATAAAAGGGAGGCATAGACATTATTCACATTAGAATAAAAGGTTCAAGTATTAGTGAAAGTAGAGTGGCAGACATTTTTATAATGCTCAGGCTGCTTATAACTCAGGCTAATATTTACACACCAGAAAGAAGAGATTTTTTGTTCTTTCTGATGTCTTTCATAAAAATAGGTGAGGAGTCAGGCAAATTGTCAGCATTCCTTCATAAGCAAGTTAATATTCTCATATTGCATTAAACAGAGGGGAGGATATGAAGTTAATTACTGATCAGCAGGTGACCAGTAAAACATTTAAGTTTTTCTTTGCCAAATTATACATTGTAATGTCCTGTAGTGCAGAAAAAAATCATCCAGATTTTCAGTGAAAGGCTTAGAAATCTTCAGCTGAAGTAAGCTGCACAGATTTGCTAACTGTTCCCATTTCAAAATGAAAGGTCACACAAGTAATAAAACTAATAAACAAGAAAAGCTTACCTACTGAATTTTAAAAAGCGCCTTGCTACTCATTCAAATTCCCTTCTGAAACAATCTTCAGCTATTAACACTTTTATTTTTTTAACAGATTCTGCCATGTCAGAATTCTTTTGCCCATGTCATCATATGCTAGTTACTGGAAGATCTGGAGATCCGTGTGGGAAACTGGAGTCTGGCTCTACAGTGTCATTTGTAGATTTGGGGTCATGGACTAGGAAAAAAAAAAAACCCAACAAAAAAACTGGGTCTGTGTACTCTGAAAGATTTATAGTAAAACAAAAAAACATTACAACATTTACAAAAACTGAATGTGGCCTCTAATTCTGTGACATTTTGCATTTTGCCACAAATTGCCACTTTTGGAAAAATAATATTGTAAAGTGTTTGGGTTTTTTTTGTACCGTAGAAGCATATGACAATGTGTGGACAACACCAGAGAAAGTGGTAAAAAGGATAAATTAAGAAAAAAATAAAAAGCACAAAGGTCAGGAAAAGCAGCAGTATCAAAATCAATAAGCTTTACTGAGTCATAGTAGATAAGGAATAAACTGATTTTTCTCTTTCCTTGACTCCCTTTTTCAAAAAAAGTTTGTAGCTGTTGAAGAAACGAGTGGGAATTTTCTCTGTACTGAAGATGTTGGAACTTCAATGCAATAAAGACTTTAATGAGCAGTCTTATTCCTAATCCCAAACTGCGATATTAAAGATAACTTGTAGGGCAAGTGAACAGTTCTATGCTACAACTCTACAATTTCTTTTTGTCTGGTACATTGCAGCAGAATAGTGTCACCAAGACTGGGAAGTTCCTGGGAAGGCTATGTAGCAATCTGAATTCACAGGCGGGGGGATGTTAGAATAGAGATTCACTCATTACCTCCTTGCCCTCATGGAGATACATCAGTCTTTAGGGGTGACTAAACCTGTAAAGTTGTGTGCAGCTTAGGAATTCGGTGTTCTAATGGGCCCTGTTGTTTCATGACTGTATGAAACACTGCACCGACCCTCTGGGCAGCCTTCTCTACTGTTGTGGAATAGGTCCCTGTGGGGGAGTAATTTCTCTTTATATCCACATGAAACCTCCCCTTGTTCAATTTATGCCAATTGTCCCTCATCCTCCCAGCTTGCACCTTGCATGCACCTTGCATGAGAGCCTGGCTTTATCTTCTCCATAGCTTCCCTGTAGGCATTCATAGGATACAGTTACGCGCCTTTGAAGCTGTCCCTGCCCCAGGCTGAACAAGTCCCACATTCCTCGGCTTGTCTGCACAGGGCAAGTTCTCCAGCCCCCACTGTCTTTGTTGCACTCTGCTGAACTCCAGTTTATGAATGTGTTTCTTGTATTGGGGTGCCCAAAACTGGGTATGCTGCTGCAGACATGGTTTAACAAGTGCTGAATAGAGAGGGATAATCATTCATGATCTAGTGGCCACGCTGCTGTTCAGATAGCCCACAATGCTGTTGGTTGCATTTGCTGCCAGATTGTACACCTGGCTCAGGATCAGTTTGCTCACCACCGGGCACCAGGGCCTTTTCCAAAGAACTGATCCCAACATGTCCATCCCCAGCCTGTGTCATTGCTAGGGCTCCTCTGTCCCAGGGGCAGGAGTTTGTGTTTCTCCCTGTTGAATTTCATAAGTTTCTTACCAATCCATTTCTCCAACCTGTCTAGGTTGTCTGGATGGTGTGCCCATACTTGAATATATCAACTGCTCCTCCCTCCCCAGATTGGTGTCATCTTTAAACCTGATGAGCATGCACTCTGTTATCTCCTCCAGGTCACCAGTAACGACATTGAACAGGACATGTCCCAGTACAGATCTCTGAAGTACTTAATTTGCTACCAGTCTCCAGGCAGAACATAACCCATTAACCATGCGCCTTTGAGTTCAACTATCCAGTCACTTTATTCCCTTCTGGTTGTCCATTACCTGGACTGTACCTCTGAAACAAGAATACTGTGGGACAGAGTGTTGAAAGTCCTGCTAAAAATCACATAAATTATATCCACTTTTCTCCTCTCTTAAGGGAAATGAAGTCACAACTCTGGACATTCGGATATCAAGAGCCAAGTTGTGGTGCAAATCCTTTTCTGAATTCTGCTCTTCCAGAATTTACACGTGACTGAGCTTTAAGTTTTTACTATGATAGGTAGAGTACAAAGAAGGGCATAGGGACTGGTTGGATCTGAGCTGAATTTGCCTGAATTAAGGTTTTGATATGGGGTGATGAGGAAAGTCCATGAACTGTAGGGAAAGTAGTGCCTTTATCTGTTCAAAGGAAATAAGTTTATTGGTGCCTTGAACTTTATGCCTCATTTCAACACTGCCTTTATCAAGAAAAAATATCCTTGATTGTTAATCACTGAAAATAAAGAAATGAAATGAAATAAGGAGTTTTATTTTTGTGGTCAGTGATATCTGAGTGAAAGTTTAGTGTTACTAGATATCATTTACGAGGATGAACAAATATTCACATTTTGTTAAGATGCATTTTTCCATTTTCTGGGAGTTTTTAATTTCCTGATCTCAACAGCCTTGGAAGGTAAAACTACATAATGGCATCAACTTACTTGCATTGTCTTTTCCCATCATTAAAAAATATTCCATATTCAGTGCAGGAGTTGCTTCTTAGTATATGTTCATACAGCATCTAACGCAATGGGATATTTGATTTTAGTTAAAGCCATTAGGGCTGCCACAAAGCAAATAATTGCAGGTTTGTGCTACCCCATAAAACCTAAGTGGAACTGGCAATGAAAATTTCAAAAATACTAATGTAAATAACCTATATATAAGGTTTAAATAAGTACATTTATATTGGAATTAAAATCAAATCAATAGTACTCATTCACTACCTACATAAAGCCTTCCTTTTCATGTCAAAAGGTCAGGAACTGATTGCATATTGATTTTAATGCAATTTAGATGCAATCACTTCAGGATATGATTTACCATAAATTTGATGATCTGGCGCAAGTGCACAAAACATTTCCCTGTAAATACTACCATACTGTTAGAAAATTCTGGAATACTGTATAGTCCTTATAAATAGCTTATTTTCATTCCTAGAAACATTTTAGAAAATAGTTTTTTATTGGTACATGACCTCTTATGAAAAAGTCCTAGAATATTTCATATGCATGACATCAAATAGGCATTGTTAAGAGAAAGTATTTTCATAAAGATTTGTAGTATTTTAAAGAAACATTTTATTTCTACTGAGAATTCCGTTGTTGATCTTTAAAATTTTGTTGAAATCCTAATGTTGCAGTGGAATATTCTATTATTCACAAGCTGCTTCTTGTGCTTTTCATTTTCGTTAAACTAACATTGTTTATGGTAGAATTCTCGATTTTTGGTGAAGTAAGGAGGGACATCAACAAAACCACTGCCATGGACTTCCAGGGGGCAGAGTTTGGCCTGTTCAGGACACTGAAGAGAGAGTCCCTTGGGAGACAGTCCTGAAGGGCAAAAGGGTCCAGGAAGGCTGGTCATTCTTTAAGAAGGAAATCTTAAAGGCACAGGAGCAGGCGGTCCCCCATGTGCTGCAAGACGAGCTGGCAGGAAAGATGACCAGCCTGGATGAAAGGGGAGATTTTGCTGGAACTTGGAAAAAATGAGAGTTTATGACCTTTGGAAGAAGGGGAAGGCAATTCAAGAAGAGTACAAGGATCTCATTAGGTCATACAGAGAGAAAATTAGAAAGGCAAAAGCCCAGCTAGATCTGTCTGCCCACGATCATAAGGGATAACAAAAAGTGTTTTTATGAATATATTAACAACAAAAAGAGAGCCAAGGAGAATCTCCATCCTTTATTGGATGCAGGGGGAAACACTGTCACCAAGGATGAGGAAAAGGCTGAGGTACTTAATGCCTTCTTTGCCTCAGACTTTAATAGCCAGACCAGGTATCCGCAGGGTATTCAGCCCCCTGAGCTGGAAGACAGGCATGGGGAGCACAATAAACTCCCCAGAATCCAGGAGGAAGCAGTTAAGGACCTGCTATGCTACCTGGACACCCACAAGTCTATGTGGCCTCATGGGATCCACCCAAGAGTGCTGAGGGAGCTGGCAGAGGAGCTTGCCAAGCCACTCTCCATCATTTTTCAGCAGTCCTGGTTAACAGGGGAGGTCCCAGATGACTTAGAGGCTTGCCAATGTGACGCTCATCTACAAGAAAGGCCGTAAGGAGGATCCTGGGAACTACAGGCCTATCAGCTTGACCTCTTTACTGCAGAAGATTATGGAGAGATTCATCTTGACAGTGCTCACAGGGCATGTGCAGGACAATCAAGAGATCAGGCCCAGCCAGCACAGGTTCATGAAGGACAGGTCCTGCTTAATCAGAAGGGCCAGAAGGAGGATCTGGGGATCCTCCGGGGCATTTGCCTGGCCATCAAGTTCCAGAGCCCCATATCTGTTGCGTAAGGGCAGCTGGGACAGTGAGGGAGGCTGAGAGGGGATTCGCCTGCCACCCCAGGCAGGGAACTGTTCCCATTCCCCCTCATATCTTAGGTCCCCTCCTTCTGCCTTGCAGCAAGAGGGCAGGGGATCCCCTGCTGCTTGTGGAGCCTCTACCAGCTGCCTCTGCTTCAGGGATGGCCGGGTGCGGCTCCCCCAGTCTCTCTCTCTCTCACACCCCC
>NW_010549716.1:45625-46241 GCF_000687285.1 Phaethon lepturus
CGGTGCAACCACACGCAGTGGGTGTCGCCGCTGGTCTCTGTCACAAGTGACAGGCTTGGGCCCTCCCTGCAGCCAGACACCGGGACAGCCACGTGCATGAGCGGGAGCTCGGTTTGGGTCGCCACACTCCTTCTGGCCACGGCTTTTGGCCAGGTGGAGACCATGGCTGGGCCTGCTTTGGGAGGGTGATGACCACTTGTTGAGAGAGCCTTTAGTGCTGGGGGATGGGCTGCGCCCTGACCACACAACTTCTCTGTGTGAACTGCCACACAAACTTAAGTGCCACACCCTTCTCACACGTCATGTCCTGTTTGTCCGCACTGGTCACCACGCTTTGCGTCGGTCATGGTCCCTGGACCTCCTCTTGTACATGAGGGGCTTTGGCTCCCACTGCTCTTGTCCCCATCTGTGCTGCGTCAGAGCTGCTGCTCTGCTGGCTCTGGGCAGGGGCTGGGCTGGGGCACACTCTCTCTGTGCTTTCACCTTCGTGGTTTTGCTGTTTTATGAAGGGTCCTTGGCATGATCCTCTGCTCCAGAGACCTTCACCTCAGTGCCTTCACCAAAATGGTGAGCACACGCATCTACAGAGGATCTGGGGAACTACAGGCCTGTCAGT
>NW_010549716.1:46919-59456 GCF_000687285.1 Phaethon lepturus
TGGCCAAAGAAAGCCAACAGCCTCCTGGCCTGTATCAGAAATAGTGTGGCCAGCAGGAGTAGGGAAGTGATTGTGCCCCTGTACTTGGCACTGGTGAGGCCGCACCTTGAATCCTGTGTTCAGTTTTGGGCCCCTCACTACAAGAAGGACATTGAGGTACTGGAGCATGTCCAGAGAAGGACAACAAAGCTGGTGAGGGGTCTGGAGCACAAGTCTTCTGAGGAGCGGCTGAGGGAACTGGGGTTGTTCAGTCTGGAGAAGAGGAGGCTGAAGGGAGACCTTATTGCTCTCTACAACTATCTGAAAGGGGATTGTGGCAAAGTGATTGTTGGTCTCTTCTCCTGAGTAACTAGCAGTAGGACAAAGGAAATGGACTCAAGTTGCACTGGAGCAGGCTTAGATTGGATATTAGGAAAAATTTCTTTACGGAGAGAGTGGTCAAGCATTGGAACAGGCTGCCGAGGGAGGTGGTGGAGTCACCATCACTGGCGGTGTTCAAAAAAAATGTAGACATGGCGCTTTGGGACATGGTTTAGTGGGCATGGTGGTGTTGAGTTGACAGTTGGACTTGATGATCTTAGAGGTCTTATCCAACCTTTCCAACTTTCTAAACGCCCTTAATCTCCTTCAGTTCTGTTAAATCTCCCTGCAAATCTGACCAGGGCTATAGTGTCTACACTTACATGGAGAAGTATCCATGAATTCTCTGTGCTACTGCTTTTTAACCATATCGGGTTGCATGCACTGACTGCAAGAGCATTACATTACAGTTAAATATTATCACAAAATCTTCTGCCATATGCTGCACCCATTAGATGAACTTTCACAGGAGTCACCTGGTAATCCCTGCTTCTACAGAGTTAAGTTTCTTTTAAAAAGCCAGTTTATAGCTTTAACATGCACCTACTTTACACTAAGATTGGAGTGAGTTGAATCACCTTTGTCTTCCCTTTTGTTCCCATCCCTTGTAATTAAATTTAAACTTCTTTACATTCTTGTAAATAAGAGTAAATTGGAAATCCATAAGATTTAGGAGGACCAAAAAAAAAAAAAAAAAAATGAAGCTTTGAGTAGTTGGGAGTGCAGGTAAGTATATTGCAAAGCAGCTGAGAGCTGCTTTGGACATTTTGTTTTGAACAAACTTGAAAACTAGGGTAATGTAGAAATGCCACTTTCAGTTTTTACACATCATGATGTCTGAATTTATTTTGGCTTCTCATCATGAATTCAGTTTTCAAGATATCTTGAAGGTAAACTTATAAGGAAATGTAGGAAGGAAAAAATTCTAAAAGAAAACTCTTTCTTTTGAAGTTACTTTGCAACACATTCACTTGGAGATAAAATGGTTAAACAAAGAGAACATAAAACTGATAATGATAGGGATGGCATCAAAGAAAACCGTTGTAGTAAAGCCTTAACTTTGAATCCAACAGAAGTATTTATAGCGGGAATTCTGGAAAGATGTATGCTTAATGCATAGTTGCTGTAAATTAAATACACCAACAGTCCTAATTATGTCTGTATTCTAGAGAGATAAACAATAGATAGAACTATTTCTGCTATCTTTTCAGGAAAAAAAAAAAACCAACCACTGCAGAGAATTTGTTCCTTCTCTCTTATTTTCAAGTTTCTATTATTTTATTGCAATAATTGACTAGAACTTAAATGAACCCATTCAGTATCTGTTCCCTCATAACAACAAAAATAAGCTCAAAGAAGCCACATAAGACATACATTTCATATCTCTGCATTAAGAAATATTCCCTCTTTCTCATAAAGATAAAAATAGTTACAGCAAATATTCCAAAGGAAGTTATGGAAAGGGCTAGCTTTCTTCTCTCCTTGAAATGTCTTCAGATGTGCAAGGTTCAATTTGCTACTTCTGCAATAAAATAATCTGAGAGGGCAAAGGCCCTAAGGAAGTGGAAAAAGATTTGTTTGACAGCTGAGGAATTACAGTGCAGACACACTTGGAAAAATATATAGCCTCTTTAAAAAACTGTGACTAATTAGGTGAAATGGTCCTCGAATCTACAAGACATTGATTAGGTAATATGAAAAGTGATGTATATCTGTTGATTATAATTAAGGCATCATTTACCAACTGCAAAATGAACAATAAAAATCTAGAATCTAACAATCAGAGGAACATATGTACTTTTCTGTTAAAATATTTTTGGGAAAGCTTTTTAAAGTCCATGGTTTAGAAAACAAAACAAAACACAAAAGCAGGAAATAATCAGTTTCAGCTGGTCACTAATTATCATTATTTCTGACTAAGTGCACACATTGTTTTTATGCTTAAAAGTGCACTGGAAACAAGCTGTTGCTGTAGTCTACAAGGAATTCTAAATATAAAATTGTGATGTTATCATTTTGCTAATGGACACCACTAAATAATTCAATAATAATTTGCCTTATTATTACTGGAGTTTTGTCTTTAATCTCTACATTATATGTGGGAGTAGTAATTTACTTCTAGCATCTAAGGTAAGCTCTCTTCCCTTGTTCTCCTTAAAAATTATGTCTGAAGAAATGAAAGAACTCATGGGGTGTCAGAAAAGGGAACAGGCCCCTAAGTGTAAGATTTGTTGATGGTTCAGTATCTTCTGTCATAGAATGCCTGGAGAGTTTTCTCAACTTGGAATAACTGAAGTATACATTAGGCTGTGACTTCTAACACAGGTGGCTAAACATGAAAAAGAGAAGCAAAGAGTGTTAACTAGGTAACCTTATAAAACAAAAATAACCATTTTGATTGCATTTTTTTTTTCCCCAGCTATCTGATAGCTACTCATTCGTGTATGTGTAAACTTAAACTGTTTTCTGGCTTTTGGAAGATTTTTTTTTTTAATTTTCTTCTGTTTTTCTTTTTTCCCTAGATAACAATGAGCAACCTGTCATTTAAGATTCATTACAAAGAAAAGTCTTCATAGGCTATGCAGGAAGAACATGGTATATATGTGATACTGATACTTTAGATAATATCCTACAGTCTCATTTCTCTTTTCTTAGTTGAGTATAAAGGCAATATTAAATAGCCAGCTCTTTAAAAACATTGTTTTTTATTCTACTATTAATGTGACTTTATTTTTTTCTTCTTAAATTTTAAAAGAATACTTCTGGATCCACAGTGATATAATTATTTTCTGAATTTTAATACAGTGAATTACATGGCACTTCAGGATATGGTTTGGGGGAGTTAGGATTTTTTTTACTGATGGAGAAAACTCTCACTTTAAAGTAGAACTTTAAAAATACTTTAAAGTAACATTAAGAAGAGAATTATTGGTCTCATGTGTGAAGAAAAACATATAACATATTTAAGTATTCATTCCTTTAAATTAAACTAGAAAGATTATATTTTTTCATCAATAAATGCTGCAAGAAATAAGTTTTACATAACAAATGTTAGTTTTCTGCTTGCATTTTAAATTGATATATGCTTGGACAATTGACTGCTCTAGTATAAGAACTTAAATAGAACAGGATAGGCCTGAGCCTTCTAAACGTTTTGGATTTAAACGTATGTCTTCTCAAATCTAATTAAGAAAAACAAGGTGCTTATTACGCAAGAAAATGTAGTATCTTTTGCCCTGCAAAAATTATGGCAATGTTACAGACAAAACTGGAAACATTGCTGATTAAACCATGGATAATTTTTACAGAAAAGTGTATACTTTCTCATTTTTTGAGTAAAGGTTTAACAACGCAAAACAGGGCAGTAGAAGCCTGGGGAAAACCGGAGTAAAAACCAGAATGAATAAGGATAATCCATCAAATTTAATATTTTTAAACCAATTAACATCAATGTTTAAACACAATCTGAAATACTATAACTACTTTCAGGAGAAAGAAGAAATACCTGCATCTTCTCTAAGTTCAGGCAGCTATAAATTTCTCATTGACTCTAGATCAAGGATTGACTGAAGCCTAATAGGAATTAAGAGGATGGGTGCAAAGCACGCCAGTCTTCTGTCTTCTTCTGTTGATATCTTCCTCTAAAAATTGATGTGATTGAGACTTCATAAGACATGAGGCATAGCTAATTAATGGCAGTGTAATAACAGCCAGCTGTGCTGACCTCAGTCACTGCATGTTATAAGAAACTGTGTGCTCATGAGAACTCTGGTTAGACTGGCGTTGCCTTTTCAGCTGATATGGGCTGGAGACCTGAAGTTAAAGCACCAGAAACTAATTGGGGTAACAGTGACAGAGAAGGATCGCTTGCTCTTCAGCTGCAATATTCATGAAGGAGACCTGGGGAAAAAAAAATGGTATAGACTATGTTTGTATAAACAACAATATTCCTACTTCCCAGTCCTGGGGGGTGAGGATATAAATTATGATGATATTATTTTTATTAATAAAAGAAGAGTTGGAATTTAGTAAGGCCTAGTGAGTTTTGGTGGGTTAGCAGCTTTGGTAATTGATATAGATAGAAAGTTGTGTGGATGATTTACTCCTGATTGAGGAGGTGACTGGCTTGTTAATGAGGTATTAAACTTTGCAATGTGAAAAATTGATAACTTAGGCCAGGTTAATAAAGTTGCTTTGACATCTACTTTTGATAAGATACTTTGAAGTCAAAATGACTTATCCTTATGAAGCATCTCATGTGTATTTGTAAGGCTGTGTTACCTCTAAATCCATTCTGACACTATGATGTAAATACAAATAGGGTTATTCTGAATCAGTAAAACATTGTTCTTTATATTTGTTTTTCAACAAGTATTTTAACTGACATGTTAATGCCCAACATCTGTCATGTTTGTCATGCAGGAAACACAAACATGACAGAACTTATTTATTCTGTTGTTCATCGTGAATTTGAATTTTAGCAGTAAAGATAGTTGCCTTACATTTTTCTTTTGGTTTATATAATTTTTATTTAATCATTTATAGGGATGAACTAATGAATTAGTTAAAAACTAGCTCTGCTCACTGAAAACTGAAAGGGAAACTAATTTCTCAGATCTGATTTTATAATAACTTTTTTACTGACAATAAATAACTCTATCAAAATTAACATATTTTCACATATTTTTATTTCCAAAAGCTTCCACTACTTGCTAGAGACAACACTCCCTTTATCCTAAATGTGCATTAGTCAGGCAGCAAAAGATATATAGAGCGAGTTACATAACTGAAAAAAGCTAGCAACAACACTACTGACAAAATAATGTTAACAACAACATTTAGGCAGAATTCAAATTTTTAATGTGTGTATTGAACTCCTTTTTTTCCACCTTTGCTACCATTAGCTTTTGTGTTTCTTCATTATAATTACCCACTAAACTTAATATGTTTCTTTTGTCCCAACACATTTTTATTTTATTCAAGAATTGCATAATTTGAGAAAACATGACCCAGAGGAAAACTAATTTTAATTTTGGAGAGCAGTGGGCTCAGCTCTATGAATCTGGAGATAGGGTATATGGAGGAAGATATAAACCAAGAAAATAAGACATCAGACTTGTTTGTTCCTTAAAAAAGGGGGCTAAAGAGTAGAACAGAATGGCTAAGGCTACTAAAAAAACAACAACAACAAAGGAAATATACTAGCAAAGAGCTTTATTTTCCTCCTAGTTCCATAGTTTTTCTCCAGGTTATTTCCTCTTCTAGTAATTTCCTTCAGAAAGCTGAAGGGCTCTGAACTAATTGATAAATTCTACAAAGAGTCCTTCCGTGTTAGCTATACTTTTTTAGCATTTAAACTCAAGTGTAAGTGTACTTTGCTCTGAACCTGTAGGTGTCACATATGTGCTCCCCACTTTTCTTCTATTACATATATTTTCAGAACCTGATTGCATTTTGCATCTTTTCTAGTCCTACTGTCTTCCCTTTTCTGTTGAAAGGGAATTTGACAAGTCCCATCATGACAAAAGACTGAAAGAGTAGGCTAACACTCTTTGGGGTGGGGTGTTCTTTTTCCTTTCTACACTTTCATTTTTTTTTCAAAATCACCTGATAAATGAAAAGGTCTGAGTTGACTGTGAATGCTACACCAGTCCTGGAAGCAGGACTAGCTTATCTCCTTCTTCATATTCCAGATGCAGAAAAAGTCAAAGGACAATGGGAGACATAGTCTTTAACTGGGGGCGGGGGGGGGGGGGGGGGAAAAAACAATGCACCGGGGGGGGTGAGAAAACAACTGTCACCTAGTGTCTAAATTGTGGCAAAGAAGAAAAAAAATTTAGATGAAAGATAGATGAGTAATTTAATGTCCTTGAGACACAGATGGGATAGCAAGAAAGGCAGCAGTGTGAAATGTACCTCTTGGATGATAAAAGAGAAAATGGCAGCTCTCAATTACATATGATTCAGTAAAAAATACTGAAAAATGATAAGCATTTCTAGCTTCCTCCAGCTGGTCTCTGTACTCTGTCATTTATACTTTAATGGTATTAAATGTGTGGGAGAGAGGAAAATTCCATGCTTGTTTTGTTTTCTTCTTTTAACTGATTTTCTGTTTCCCTTCTGACAGTGTGATAGGCAGGGTCTTAGACTTGCCATATGCCTCATCTCACACAACAGAGTGTGTTAGCTCTTTTGAGTCAGTCTCCACCTGAAGTTTGCCGGGGAGGCTGAGGCTGGAGTTTAATCTTTTCCCCAAAAACTCATTCTTAGTATCTCCTTAGGTAAGAGACTGTCTAGCCATTTACTTACTTAGTGAAAAGGTTATTTACCTTCCATAGTTATATGAGAATAATTGTTATACTAAGAATCATCTCCATATATTTGTCTAGTAAACAATTCCTGGCTGTAAAGTGTAAAGCTCCTGCCAAATCACCATCGCAGTTTTGGTGACTACATAACATTCTTCCACGCATAAGGCTGTCTTCCACTGGGCCTTACTTAGCAGGTGGGATTGATTAAAGTCTCAAGGCTGGGACTCAAAGGTTAACTCCTTTGAGGTGACAGTTAATAGCTACTTTCATGTGACGAAAAGTCAATTTCTTCCTCATAGCCACTCTGTAAGAGGTTGTCTTTGTTTTGTGTACAAGATAGGTTCATATTGACGAGGCTGAACAAGACATGTTTTAATAATACCATATAATATTTTTCAAACGTTCATATTGTAATGTTCTCGCAGATGGATGTGGCATTTTTATACAAAGGGAAGAAATGCACAAGAATATTTAGATAATGACATTATCAGGTGTGTCAGAAATAATACTTGGGAGCTAATAGTTTTGTATGAGGATTTCAATAACTTGCTAGATCAGCCATAGGAAAAATACTATCAAGTTGTTAATTAAATGGGCATCTTGCTGAGAGGATAAAAAGAGAATTATCACAGAATCATAGATGGGTTGGGTTGGAAGGCACAATTAAAGATCATTTAATCCAACCCCTCTGCCATGGGCAGGGACATCTTTCATTAGATCAGATTATTCAAAGCCCTGTCCAGCCTGGCCTTGAACACTTCCAGGGATGAGGTATCCACAACTTCACTGGGCAACCTGTTCCAGTGTCTCACCAGTCTCATCGTAGAAAATTTCTTCCTCATGTTCAATCTAAATCTACCCTCTTTCAGTTTAAAACCAATGCCCCTTTGTCCTGTCACTACAGACCTTGGTAAAAAGTCTTTCTCCATCTTTCTTGTAAGTCTCCTTTAAGTACTGGAAGCCTGCAATTGGGTCTTCCCAGAGCCTTGTCTTCTCCAGGCTGAACAACCCCAACTCTCTCAGCCTGTCCTCACAGGAGAGATGTTCCATCCCTCTGATCATTTCTGTGGCCTTACTCTGGACCCTGTCCAACAGGTCCATGTCTTTCCTGTGCTGAGGGCTCCAGAGCTGGACACAGTACTCCAGGTAAGGTCTCACCAGGGCAGAGTAGAGAGGCAAAATCACCACCCTTGATCTGCTGGCCATGCTTCTCATTATGCAGCCCAGGATACAATTGGCCTTGTGAGCTACGAGCACACATTTCCAGCTTATGTCCAATTTTTCATCCACCAGGTTGTCCAAGTCCTCCTCAGCAGGGCTGCTCTCAATCCATTCACCCACAATCAGTGTTGACACTGGAGACTGCCCTGACCTAGGTGCAGGAACTTGTATTTGGCCTTGTTGAACTTCATGAGGTTCATATTCGACCCATTTTCCAAGCCCAACAAGGTCTCTCTGGATGGCATCCTTTCCCTCAATCATTATCAGCTGCACCACTCAGCTTGATGTCATCTGGAAAATTGCTGAGGGCTCCTCTGTGTATGTCACTGATGAAGATACTATATGGTATTAGTCCCTGTGTTGGATCCTTGAGGGACACCATCCATTTCTGATTTCCACCTGGACATTAAGCTATTAATGTAAGTTTTTGGACACAGCCATCCAGCCAATCCCTTATCCTTCTAACAGTCTATCCATCAAATTTAGTGTCAAAAATGTTGTGCAGGACCATTTCAAAAGGCCATAGAGAATTCCAGGTAGATGCATCTGTAACTCTTGTCTACTGATGCAGTCACTTCATTATAGAAGACAGCTAATAATAGTATTACTTGGTGGTAATAGTTCACCAAGGTACTATTTGCCCTTGATGAAACTGTATGTGATTTTATACTAATATACTACAAATATAAAAGACATTCTCAATTATTGCAATAATATATTCTAAGTTTAAAGTGGTAACTTACAAGAAATGCTTGCATGACTTTAGCTTTACTTTCAGAAGTTTTATAAATTTAATATTTAAACACTTTCAGTCAGGTAACAATGTTTTTGTCTCTAGCCCAGCTGAGAAGACAAAGTTTAATTCTCTCCTCTGGGCTACTAAAACATAAATATTGCATAATAAATTTTCTATGCAATAATTGAACTCTTTGCATTGTCCAAATGATGTTGTTGGTCTTCTCTTAAGCAAATAATTGAACACTTTTAGATTCCTTTTATAATAAGTCAAAAAATTATTCAGTATTAAAATCAATATTGCAGAAATCCTAATATAAAAAGGTAAGGTATTTATAAATACAGGTAAATTCTGTTATAGCTTTCAAACACTATGTAAAACATCCTTCATATTCTGCTCTGTCTATAGGACAGCCACAAATAAAGACAATTGCTTAGAAAATGTTCTGGAAACTGAAGCTCAATCATAAAACAGTTTATAAAGGAAGTGGCCAAAGCAGCAAGATGAACAGTCTGGTGAATTCATTTCTGGATAAACATCAGGGGATGGCAGTTAGACTTCCTGTTGACATACAAAGACTTCTTTAATTTCTTTTCCATTTCATATTTGTAAACTGGAGATGTTAATATTTCCTTCATATAAATTCTTATAATGTAGTGCCAGTCAGGACTACTGTGACCTCATTGATCTGTAAAATACATACTATGAGATTCTTCTAAATGTTTGCATAAGGTTCAGCAATTTCAGTCAAACAAATCTTCAAAAATGTCCAGTCTTGATTTTAAAAATGTCAGCATGGCACAATCCTTTATAAATTCCAAAGCAAATGCTAATAAGTGTGTCATGTGTATCTTAATATTTATGATAATTCCTGTATATTATTTACTTCAACATTGTGTTCTTTAAGCCTGCATTTGCCTGTATAAAATATGCAAAGTAATTCTAACATACTCCTTTACAACATTTGTGACATAGACAACAATCTTAAATATTATTTATTTTGATGTAATCAAACTTACTAATAAAAGTAAAAAACTGCAATAATTCTGTGAAATGTGTGTACTGAAAGGATTATAACCAGGTCAACTAATCATTTTCAAGATGTAATAATCACTGGTTTTCTTTAATTCACATGATATGTGGTAAATTACTTAGTACGAAGGCAGTGTCTGGAAAGCATTGTCTGGGAAGATGGAAGCTTAAGTAGCATTGTTTCTACCTTTTTCACCAATACTGATTTGTTGGATTTTTTTCCCCTAATTTCAAATTAAATTAATCTGATAAGTATGGGCTTGGTTAAATGGCATTAACTGCATCTTCCTTTAGTTCTCAGCTAAGGATTTGTGTCAGACTGATATTCCTTAATTGTTCACAAATATTATTTGCCCCTTCCAAAAGGACAGCACTATTTTATGGGGTTTTTTTATGTTCCTGTTTTTTGAGGTTTGGTTTGGTTGTTTTTTTTTTTAATTTCCTCCACTTCTTCAGGACTCTACAGTTATAAAAAATTACCATTAATGGTCCATGACAATGATATATGAAGTTACCAATGTGGAGTACCTTGGGAAACTTGGTTAAGGGATTTGTCTTTCTCCAGCTAAGAAGTTGCCTTATCTGGTGAAACTACTCATTGTCAGAAGGTTAAAGCAAGCCAGTGGAGTTAGTAAAATGTGTAGAACTGAAAAAGACTGTACAATGTGCCTCTCAAAAGAGCTAACTTTCCTGAGTCAATACAGGAAAGCCATTTTCCTCAATCAGATTGAGGACTGAGCTCATCAGAGGAAAAAATAGTCTTCATCAATCTTAACTTAATATCAAAGCTTCATTTTGATTTAATATTAAAATGGTAAATAAGCTTTTCCTGAAATGCTTCACAGTGCATCAATACACCAGTAAAACTTGTCCATTTTCCAGTAATGATTTATACTGTTGTTAATAGCTCCTGTACTTATTATTAAAGTATTTATAATTCATAGAAGTGTTGCAATTCGTTGTATTGTGGCAAAAATGGCCTATTTGTGCAGACTTTACTTTCTCAGTTGATCAATTCCAATCTGGTAAAGTAACACTGATTTTTATACACAATGTGCAAGGCAAGGCAGTCATTGCTAGCATTTTGTCAATGAGTCATGCTTTCTCATACCCTCAGGTCCTTTGTAAAAGCATTGGCAATATAGTACATAGCCAGGCAATCAGAAATTAGTTAAGATATTGACTCCATCACTGGCTCTCAGAAGGTCTCTTCTGCTTGACTGAAAATGGATGCCATTAGATTCAAGCCTCAGCATCTTCTTCCAGGACATGGACAGCTGGTACTTGTGTTGATTAAGAATCTTCTGACCTGTGGTAAGGACTAACTGGAAAAATGTGTTTAGTTTGGTTACTCAACTTCATTACCAGGGGATGCCTTGAACTGATACTTTACTTATTAACAAATAAGACTTCCCTTTCTTTACTTCAACAGTGTTATTGATCATCCTAATTTATCTAACATATCTCCTACTACACTGATGTTCAATTTAAGTTACTAAAGATAAGTACTTCTGTTGGAAAGCAAAAATATAGTCACCTGTTTACTCAGTATGTATGAGTTAAGTGCAGAGAAAAGACAGCTTCAAGAAATATATTGGCAATGTAATCAAAGCAGAAAGAAAAAACAGCTAGAAAGAGTGGTCTAACTCTTTCTAACTATTAAGGGCCTATTCTTATTGGATAAAATACATGGTATGAATGTAGTGACTGACACTATTAGTTCCAAAAGATCTAACCAGGTGTTCTGTAACAGTTTTAAACATTTAATCCTGCTATGCAGTTCCATTCATAAGGGAAGAAACTTGTATCTCCAACAGCAGTAACAATGACTAAAATCTATAAAAGTCACGTTTTGTAGAACTTCTGCTAGAACACAAAATCTATCTTGACATATTCTCAGTGTACTTTGACTTAACTCTTCTTTTTTTAACAATATGAACTGATTATTGACTCTGATGGAGCACTTGAGTTGTTTTGCCATTTTATCAGAAGTAAAAACTCAGTCACATGATGGTCACATGATGACTAGATTAAGTGTATCTAATGACAGTGTCAAAGGTGTGTGACACTATAAGAAAATGTGTTCAGCTACATAGACTTTTGTCAAATATTATTTATATTAAAATTACCTGTTAGGTGTTTGTCTTAGAGAAATCTTTTTATTATGCATAGTATTTGCTCTTTATTGGTAGACTTCAGCCATACATGAAAGCAATGCTGAGAAAAGATGCCTTTTGTCAATATTATAAACTTCTGGAATCTTTCACTGAGTAGTGCTAACATCTACATTCTCTGAGGCATGAAACTATCCTTTGTGACAGATTTGGTTTGTTGACATCTATGGAAACATCTGAACATATGGTGCCAGGTTCTACCTTTTGAAAAATTTGACTTTGCATACTACAGCAGCAGTTTCTTAGTCACTTATATTCCCTTAAAACTCTGTCCACACCTCATGTGATCCAGTTCCAGACCTCAGCTGGATCTAGCTACCAGAAGAAATATTGTTTCTCTATTTGATACTAAGCTATACTGAAAGAGAAAGCTATCAGAGCCAAATTTAGAGTACAGGAGCTGAGGATGTTTGTTCTTGACTAACATGGGCCGTAAGCAATGAAATAAAGAACCAGCAAACAGAGACTTTGACAATTAAGTGGGGTCTGATTAACTTGTGCCTGCATAGTGCAAAGAATTTGACAGAACTTTTGGAACTTTCTGGGCAAAAGAAGAGTAGATGAGGAAGCATGTTTGGGCCTGCAAAACGTGGGAAGAACTATTTGCTGACTGGGACAGAATTACAGGGAATGTGGAGCTGAAGGTTATGAAAGAACTGGAAACAATTTGTCAAGGAGGGAGAAAACGTGTACAACACTCTTT
>NW_010549716.1:59487-71600 GCF_000687285.1 Phaethon lepturus
CTTTTTTTGCTGTTATGCCCTGTTTTCTTCGTGGTCATATTGCGTGAATGTATGCTAGTTGCTCACTTCTCAAGTAAATTCACTAGTTCACTCCTAGATACAAGGGGGATATCTTTGTCCTAGGATCTACTCTAGACGCTCTATGGCAGATGATTCTGTCATAAGATTAGTCTTTCAACATAATTCCAGCTTGCTCTGTATCTTAAAATACATTCACATACCCTCAGGTTCTGCCTGAGAACATGAAACAAATACCTGGAGCCATGCTAAAAAGGAACTCTGGCTGGCAGCATCATAGCTGCATTGATATTTCAGGTCCCCTAAATTGAAAATCCACAAATATTTTTAAAAACCAAGATCATAGGGGCAGCACATATGACAAAGAGTATCTCAGTGTATCCAAGCAGCTGACTGCTATGTACCGTGAAAGCTCGAGTTAGATGAAGCTGCTCTAAACCTGAACCTGTCTGCAATGACTGAACTGAACAGTCTGCTGTACAGTCCTCAGATACATAGTATAGTATAAGAATCAGTAGCTAAACTGGATTATGGAGAAAGCAAGGACAATGTCTGGATTTTGACAAGGGGGAAGAGCAGACGATCCAGAACCTAAAGCAGTTATCTCCCAGAATACTAGGTTTCGTTCTTCTGTTATCAGCAGATGTTTATAGTGAACTTTACTTTCCTTAAATTTCTTGGGGGCTGACTGGTTGCACCTACAAGTGCTGTGAGAGCTGGCTGATGTCACTGCATGGCCATTCACAATTATCTTTGAAAGGTTATGGTGTCTGGGAGAGGTTCCTGAAGACTGGAAGAGAGCAAATGCTAGTGTTATCTTCAGGAAGATCAAGAAGGAAGATCCAGGGAACTCCAGGCCAGTCAGCTTCACCTGTATTCTTGGGAAGGTGACAAAGAAAATCCTCCTGGAAAACATTTCCAAAGACATGCAGAAGAAGAATGTGGAGTAGTCAGCATGGATTTATCAAAGGGAAATTATGTCTGGCCAATCTGACAACCTTCTTTAATGGGGTGACTACCTTGATGGAAGAGGGGAAAACAGTGGACATAGTTTATGTTAGCAAGATTTTTGACACTCTCTCTCATAACATCCTTGTAGACAAATTGCCAACATAGAGTTTAGATAAGTGGACAGTGAGGTTAGTTGAAAACTGGCTGAACAGCTTACCCTAGAGTAATTGTGATCAGTGGCATAAAGTCTAGTTGGAGGTCAGTCACTAGTGGTGTACCTCAGGGCTTGGTAGTCACAAGTACTGTTTAACCTCTTCATTAATGACATGGACACTGGGTTAAATTGCATCCTCAGCAAGCTTGCAGATCATATGAAACTGGGAGGAGTGGCTGATACACCAGAGAGTTGTATTGCCATCCAGAGTGACCTCAAAAGTCTGGAGAATTGGTCTGAGATGAATCTCATAAAGTTCAACAAAGGGAAGTGCAAAGTCCCACAACTGGGGAGGAATTGACCCCGGCACCAATACATGCTGGAGGCCAACCAACTGTAAAACAGCTTTTCAGAAAAGGACTTTTGGGTCCTGGTGGACAACAAGCTGTCCATGAGATAGCAATGCGCTCTCAGGGCAAAGAAGGCTAACAACATCCTGCATTAGGATGCTGCATCCTAATGCATGCTGCATTAGGAAGGTAATTGCCAGCAGGTCAAGGGAGTGATCCTTCAGTTTACTTGGGATTGTTAAGGCCACACCTGTAGTGCTGTATCTAGTTCTGGGCTAGCCAGTACAAGAAAGACATGGACTTACTGGAATGAGTTTAGCACAGGGCCACAAAGGTGATTGAAGGGACTGAAGCATCTTTCATATGAGGAAAGGCTGAGACAGTTAAGACTGTTCAGTCTAGAAAATAGAAAGCTCAGGAAAACTTTATCAATATATGTAAGGGAAGGAAGAATGGGACAACCAGACTCTCCTCAGTAGTGTCCATTGGTAGGACAAATGGTAATGGGTGCAAATTAAATCACATGAAATTTGAACACAATAAAACAGTTTTGTTTTTTTTGTTGTGTTTGGGGTTTTTTTTGTTTTGTTTTGTTTAGTTTTTTTTTTTTTGAGGGTGGTCAGTACAGAAGTAGGTTGGCTAGAGAGTTTGTGGAGGACCCATCTGTGGAGATATTTGAAACCCCACTGGACATGGTCCTGAGCAACCTGCTCGAGATGAACCTGCTTGAACAAGGGAGTTGGACTAGATGATCTCAAGAGGTCCTTCTGGACTCAACAATTCTATGATTCCTCAATCCATCTTTGCACCCTACTTCGCACCAACTATCATAGCAGTTTTCCAAGCTCAGAAACTGTTGGATTTGAGACCCTTCTGCAACAATTCAGCTTCTTGTATATGTACTTTAGTTTAGTAATTCTGAATCCATTACCATGTATACATATTCGGGGCAAAGAATAGATATGAACAAACAATAGACATGAACATGCTCTAGATATGAACAAAGACTATGTAATGAAACAGCTCTCTGTAGGAATTCTGCTTTGCTTGTTCAGAAAGTTGTAAACAGAACGAGGAAAAGTAGAGATGGAAGAGAGAGAGAATAATCTTACACACAGGAATTTAAACGGTGCTATGTGGAAATAGACTGTCCTTATTCATGGCACTGAATCCTGGGAAGGATTCATGTTGATCAAACTTCTTACAGGTCACCAAATTATCTGTCCTTCACTTTCTGAGAGTTTTAGGATTTGATTTGTCAAAAGTCTGGACAGTAAGGAGGAAACATGATCAGAGCTTTTTATTGAATAAATAAAAAGCCATATAATGTCACATGGTATAAAAATTCATGCCACAACAGAAACTCTAAATTAATAGGTGCATCTGACTTTCTCTGCTTTCTTGTATAAAGGAAAATAATATTTGATTTTCCAAAGGTACGGTAAAAATCAAGTGATTTGTTTGTGCCACATTGTAATATCAGCAATAAATACTGTAGAAAAGTCTACAAAGAAATTAGTTCTGCCTTCAAGTCAGAATTTGAATGATATTCAGCAAACAAGGCATATGGCCACACACTGAATAATGAAGATAAAGATGTTGTGTAGGAACAGTACAGAGAATGAAAGGTACCCTGAATGAGGCAAGGATACTCAGAAAATTGTATGACAGTACAACATAATTACACAATGGATATGTACAAAGGGGCTAAGTGAGGACAAAAGCAATATCATTTCTCATAACTTCAGACTTTTGAGTGCTTTTACACTTTAACATTCTTAGAATAACTTTGTGAATGTTATATACTTAGAGTTTAAGTGTTGCAGAATTTTGAACACTATCTGCTGTTCATGCCCAACGTAAAAATTACAATGTACCTGACAATAGACATTTGCTTCTTGGGCTGCTCACACATACTGCTGATTGCCTTCAAGCTAAGGCTTGTAATGAGAGGGGTATTATCTCACTCACTCGTGTCCTGTTTTTGAGGATGTAGATGGGCACAATCATTACACAGGTATGCTGACCCACTGATCCCCTTTTGAGAACTGTTGAGCATTGAAAGAAATTAAAATTGAAACTCAGCAGGTACAGGATTGGGTCCACAGCAGTCTTCACTTGCAAAATGGCAGTAGTTAGATAGTCACCATTTCTTCATTTGCAGCCACACTGAGCTAGAATCACTATAAAAGCTAATACCTGTTTAAACTCTGGCAGCAGAGTGACTTTTTTCAATTGCTTACTGCCCTCACATTATATTGAAGAGGCCCATATCTAAGCAGTGTGCCAGAATGAAAAAAGACAGTTGAAATGGCAAAAAAAAGTGTATCTGCAGTTACAGCCAATTATTTCAGCATGCTGTCTCAGTGGCAATTAAGTCATAGCTCTCATGGGCTTGCTGTCAAAACTGACAATGGCATCCTGGTTCTCATATACATTCTTTAATCTTTATAACATACCCCTTTCCCATTAGTGCTTCATTACAGCTTTTTAGTTTTTCATTTGGGAAATATATTGTTCATTTATTTAGCAATTCCTCTATTGAATCATACTTTTCACTACTGCATCCATGAGAACATGAAAGAGGTTATACTGGATCAGAAAAAGATTGTATAGCAGGTCTTTTGTCTCCATCAAAACCACATGGCTAGGAAATACTATAAAAGCAAGCACACAATCATCCACCTCTAGACTCTTGTACCCACCACCACTTCTGAGCTCCCCGGAGTCACAGAGGGTTTGAGTATGGAGGAGGCAGAGAGGAAGGGGTGTCATGGGTGGGTGTAATAGTCCATGGTATAATTTCCTTTTATAAATTTCACCTCTTCTGCTGAGTCTGACCTCGGAGTGGAACCTGCTTTGGGTTGGAGTTTGGACTAGAGACTTCCTGAGCTCTCTTGCAGCCTGAACAGTCCTATAAGCCTGTGAACCTGCAGCAAGAAATTTCACAGCTTCATAACACTCACTGAAGACACAAACTTCTTTTATTTTGAACCTGCCACCTAGCTTTACCTAGTTTGTATTAGAGGAGAGAGTGAATAATCATTTGCCATTCACTATCTGTCTCATTTATTTTATAGATATCTGTCATTACTGGTTCAGTCATTTCTTTTTCAGACTGAAGAATCTACTCTATTTAATAATTCTTCATGTGCAACTTTTCTAGGATTTGTAGTTGTCCTTTTCCAATTTTATGACATGATTTTTTGAGATGGGACGGATCTGGGACAAATCTACTGGTAGCATTCAAAATGTCACTACACCTTAGATTTATTAAGTGGCAGAATGATGCTTCCTGTATTGTTCCCTTATTTTGAGTCTTTCTAATAATTTAAAAAATTCTATTTCGTTTCTTGGCAAATATACATCTCTTCATGTTGAATTTAATTCACCCTTTAGTCACTCAGTATTGTCATGGTCTTCTGGAGTACTTCACAGCTGTCCCTTGTATTTACTAGCCTGAGAAATTTGGTATCAAATGGGAACATCATCATTTCACTCTCTTTCACCCTGATTATTTTTCAATATATTATGTCTAGCTAGTTTCACTACAATCCCTTTGAGTCTCCTCTGATCATATCCATACTATCTGAAACTTGGCCTTTTTTTTTTTTCTGTATCCTTTCTTCATAACTTCTTAACCTGTGTGAATATCCCTTTTCTTATGCCCTAGCAGTTTTTTTTCTTTGAAAGCATTTGATGAGAGATTTTATTGCACATTTTTCTTAACTATATCAACAGAATCCTACCTGTCTGTGTATTCTGATTACAACATTACAAATTACAAGTCATATCTAAACACACAAATTGGTTTTATGCAACAAGGTGCTGGCAGTGAGGGGCTGCAGGGGCCTCTGTGAGGAGAGGCCAGGGCTACCCCGAACCCGACACAGTTCCAGCCGGCTCCAATGGACTCACCGCAGAGCACGGCTGAGCCCCTTAGCCAAAATAGCGGAGCCTCTGGGAAAGCATATTGAAGAAAGAGTAAAACACGGTGTGCAGAAGCTGTGAGAGAGAACAGTGAGAAAAATATGAGAAAAAAGACACCAAGGCCAGAGAAGGGTTGTGCCCAGCAAAGGCAATTTCTATTTAATTGCTCTACTTAAGCTTGTAAAACTATCATATAGCATTCAAAGGATGTCTTTGTTACTCATAATGACAAGGATGAAAAAGTTATGTTTACATTTGAAAATGACTACGTTTTTATCTTTTAGAAGTGGCAATATGGTCATTGTTCAGCATACACTAATAGCATGCAGTCTTGCTAGGCTGGGATTTGTTTCTTTTTATTATTACTTTTTGGAAGGATCTAAAATTAGTTTGTCTAAGTATAGCACATTGAGCTTAATTAAAAGTCCCACCCAGACCTATTTCAAGAATTTCTAGTGTATAACTTAAATTTGAAAGAGCCAAGTAATACAATTATGAAAACATACATACAAAAAGGCCAAAGGCAAAAAAACTGCCACTAGAATATTTAAGTCATTTTCATTAAATGTCCAAAAATTTTTCACAGACCGGGATACCAATTCTACAATGAGCTTTATTTAAAAGCTCATTGAAGTTACAGGATGCCATGAAGATGCAGGAATTTGTTTTTACTTTGCCTGCTTCCCAGTAAAAGAAAGAAGAAAAAAAAAAGTAGTCAAAAATGAAGAAAATACAATGAGAAAAAAATCATGTTCCCATTGAAAAGTCATTCCTTACATGACTTCTATGATGTTTTAAAGGAGGTAATTTGAACCAAAACGCTATACTTGCCATTTTTGAGGGAATGAAATTTTACTGACATATGTTTGACTAAGGCTATATCAGGAATATCAGACCATGAAAAATAATTACAGATAAGTGAAGACACTCCATCATAATACCTTTAATGCCTGGTTAATTTGCCTGCCTGCCTCAGTTGTGAAGTAAATTCAGTTACTCTAAAATAATTTAATTGATTGACTGAAATGTACTGAAAGGAAATTGATAATCTGTTATTGCAGCTCAGCTAACCGACAGTAACTCATTGACCATGACAGCTTTGGTCTGTTTACATGCTGAAACACCAGCTTCCTGGTTAGCAAGGGCATTCAGAGAATTCTAGTCTAAATATCTACTACAATGTAAAGATGGTCATCCAGGTCATCTATCTGGATTTCTGCAAAACATTTGACAATGTTCTGCATGACATCCTTGCCTCTAAATTGGAGAGATATGGATTTGACAGATGGACCACTCAGTGGATAAGGAATTAGCTGGATGGTCATACTCAAAGAGTTGCAGCCAACAGCCCAATGTCCAAGTGGAGGCAAGAGACGAGTGACATTACTCAGGGGTCAGTCTTGGGACTGTTACTGTTTATCATCTTTGTCAGAGACATGGTCAATGGGATTGAGTGCAGCCTTGGCAAGTTTGCTGACAACACCAAGCTGTCTGGTGCGGCTGACATGCCATCCAGAAGGACCTTGTCAAACTTGAGAGTTGGACCTGTGCAAACCTCATGAGGTTCAACAAGGCCAAGTGCAAGGTCCTGCACATGGGTTGGGGCATTCCCAAGCACAAATACAGGCCAGGCAGAAAATGGATTGAGAGCAGCCCTGAGGAGAAGGACTCGGGGGTGTTGGTTGATGAGAAGCTCAGCCTGACCCGGCAAAGTGCACTCGCATCCCAGAAAACCAACTGTGTCCTGGGCTGCATTAAAAGCACAACCAGCAGGATGAAGGAGGTGATTCCGTCCCTTTACTCCACTCTTGTGAGACCCCACCTGGAATACTGTGTTCAGTTCATGGGCCCCCAGCATAAGAAAGACGTTGACCTGTAAGAGTGGGCCCCAGAGGAGGGCCACAAAAAATGATCAGAGGGATGGAACACCTCTCCTATGAGGACAGGCTCAGAGAGGTGGGGTTGTTGAGCCTGGAGAAGACTACAGAGAGATCTTATTGCAGCCTTTCAGTACTTAAAGGGGGCTTGCAAGAAAGCTGGAAAGAGACTTTTACAATTCTTCACTATGAGGGTCGTGAGGCACTTGAACAGGTTGCCCAGAGAAGTTGTGGATGCCCCATCCCTGGAAGTGTTCAAGGCCAAACCAAAGCAACCGAATTTAGTGGAAGCTGTCCCTGACTATGGCAGGGGGGTTGATATTAGATGATCTTTAAGGTCCCTTCCAGGCCAAACCATTCTATGATTATACGATGGCTTATAAATAAAAATACAACTTTGTTTATTTTTACTTATTAATTCAGTTATGGGTTTTTGGGGCTCTATCGGACAAAAGATACTACATGTAAGGAGTACAAAAGTTGATACTGATGACTATGTTGTGGTTTAACTCCAGCCAGATACTAAGCACCACACAGATGCTCGCTCACTGCCCCCACGGTGGGATGAGGGAGAGAATTGGAAGGGTAAAAGTGAGAAAACTCATGGGTTGAGATAAAGACAGTTTAATAGGGAAAGCAAAAGCCATGTGTGCAAGCAAAGCAAAACAAGGAATTTATTCACTATTTCCCATGGGCAGGCAGGTGTTCAGCCATCTCGAGGGAAGCAGGGCTCCTTCACAAGTAATGGTTTCTTGGGAAGACAGATGCCATAACTCTGAATGTCCCCCCTTCCTTCTCATTTCCCGAACTTTATCTACTGACCATGATGTCATATGGTATGGAATATCGCTTTGGTCAGTTGGGGTCATCTGTCCCAGTTGTGTCCTCTCTCAGCTTCTCATGCATCCCCTGCCTTCCCACTGGCAGGCCAGCACGAGAAACTGAATGGTCCTTGACTGCTTAACAACAACTAAAAACATGCCTGAATTATCAACAGTGTTTTCAGCACAGATCCAGGATATATCCCTGTACTAGCTACTCTGAAAAAATTAACTCTATCCCAGCTAAAACCAGCACAGACTAAAATCTACGTTCATTATTATGGGATGAAGTTACTCCCCTGGTGACAATAAAAAACATTGATGAGTCAGTAACCAAAATGGCAACCAGATCCATAATTATGATTGGAACCAAGCACTTCTGTTATACCCAAACAATATATCAAATATGATTACATTTCAAAGTGGTCAGTTTCCTCTTCATTGCTCCCAGCTACTTCTTTCTATTTCTCATTTATTTCCAAATTTGGAAACACATTGCAGGTGAGTTAATTAGTACAAACATAATTAACACCAGTTCACAAATGCTTCTGATTACACTTTCAGACCTATTTTTGCAAACAGAATTGGGCCACAGGGTTAATGATAGCACATAGTGAATCTGTCATGATATTGCTGAATGTTGATTATACTTGAGCTTGATAAAAGATACCAGTCACAAGGGATAAACTGTTACAGATGAATACTTTAAGATGTTCTGTAAATAGTCTTGGAAGAAGTAAGTACCGTCTGGCTAGTTGCATAGGATTCACCACCCTTACTCTGCCATACATAGACTTATAAAGCTGGAGTGATTTGTGACTTCTATATCAGGAAGACTCCCTCAAACTTAAGTCTTAATAATTGATGAACATTATTATTCCAACCATCAACCCATGTTTCTCACTGATGAGAAGATATTGTCAGGAAAATAAGCTCAAAATTAGTATGGTTATTCCATTGTTAGTGTAGATCAGCAGAAGCATTACATTTAAAAGGGAATACAGCTTTGCACAGAACAGCGTGACAATGTTAGAGTCAGAGGTAAGTAACAAACTTGAGGATCTACCTGTAGGAAGTTATTGTGATAGACATTAAACAAAATATTAATACAGCGCATGGACTGAACCTATTCTAGGTGTAGCCAAGCATAAACGAAGCATATGTGCTGGCCAGTGTTAACAGTGGTGGACACAATTCTGCCTGGCACTGTCAGTAGATGGTTGGGGGACAGGCAAATCTGGAATCAGTTGCCAGTTTCTTTCCAGCAGGATGGGATCAGACCATCCAGTGGTATCTTAAATAAAAATAACCTATCCATCATCCAGTCTTGTGTCATCTCTTGGGGAACTAAACTGAGAAAAAAATATGTTGCTGCCTATCAGCTAAATATAACCTGAGTCTTATAAGCACTATCTGAACTTAGTACTTGTCCCCTTAACTTCTTTGAAACGTGTAGTTTCTATTCATGGAGTCAGTTACGTCTGCTCTTTCCATCAGTGTCGTGCATTGTGTATATATGTCTAGGAACAGCGCATGCACACAGGTTTTCAGGGAATGGCACTCACAGTAATTGTCTGACCACAATAAAAATGAGGACATTTAGCTTCATCAGGAGCAGAATGAGGTTCTAGTTTATGGACTCAGTCTAACATTTACTCTGTATGAACTACACGCTTACATTTAGTCATTCATTTATTCATGAACAATCAGCAGATAAGACCCCTCGTCTGTGCTTCAATTAAAATAAATAAGTGGCCATATAATGCGTGTCCTACAAAACTGAAGACAAATTACTATTCTTCAGAAAGAAACTTTGGAGGACAATGGAGATTGCAAAGTTGTGCTATTATGTTTAGAGGATGTACTTGTACTAGGCCTCTGAAACTCTGCATACTTCCAGAAATGGTTTTAATAGAATCTTTCATTGTTCCAATTTACTAGTGGGCTGACACTGCAGAATGGTATCTCCTCTATTATTTGTGTTCAACTTGGCCAGAATCCCATTGTGCAATTACACAGGGAGAGAAAGCATTCCCTTCTCATTCCCTTATGACATTCTGCCTCCTCCAAGTATTAGCTTCGAATGTGTGTGGTTAAAGCAGTCTAGACAAGTATGCAAGTTGATTGACTGGGTGAATTTAAATTAGAAGGAGAAGATGTAAAAATAATAGGATAAAGGCAGAGAAAGGGACAGAATGCTATAGTGTATAGATATAGCTATATATAAAAATACCATATGTCTATTAAGTTCTCTCTGATGATGGCTACAATAAGCTGCAGCAGCCAGTCTTATGAAAATGCTTTCTACCTGCAGCACTGTTCCAGAAATGTGCTCTTTCTTTTAGACTTTGAAAGATTATATGCAAAGATAACAATTGCAGCAATAGAAATTGAGTTCAGACTGCAAAACATGAAGCCATGTTTTGCTTCGTTTCTATCTCCAGCATATGTTCATAAATCAAGAAATTAAAAAATATTTTAAATTCTGATTACTGTCAAATTTACTGTTTTCATGAAGGTCTATAAAAGGTGTGATTATTCAAGCTGTTTTATTAGGTGGGAAATACCGCCTATACAAGAATTATTTATCAATGTCTGCCTTTTACTGAGATAGGAAGGCTCCAGTGGAATGTCTCAGGCTGTTTTGAATGCATGGATTGTAGAAACCTGTCCTAGTGAAAGTTCTGTGTTATGTGACACACATCACACTTTTCTTTTTCTTGTCTTTTTTTCCCCCCTATAAACCCTATAAAAAAAGAACCCATTGTCCTCTTCAGATAAAGGGCAGCAAAGCAAAAGAATTTCCTATTTTAACTGTTCTGTCACAGCAAAAGTCTGGGGCAGAGAGGGCTCCAAAGTACCTCACTTGGCCACAGTAAAGGGTTGTATGCTGCCTCTGAACAGACAAGTTACAGCAATTGGGTCAGTGATGGCATAGCTGGTGACAGACAAGGAATGTGCCTGGTGAGACAGGGAATCATGAATGCTGAGGATAGAGCTCCCAGCCAGCCATGTCTTTGGATCACCTGGGACCTGGTGTCCCAGCACAGAGCTGCAGTTAGTGTGAGAGTAGAGAGCCTGTCTGAGAGCCATCCAGAGCTCCCGTGCTCCCAGGTGGTCTCAGGACAATTGGGACTTCATGAAGGAAGGTAAGTGTATTTTTAAAGGGAGAAAACTTTTAAGTAGGAAAGGAGAATCCATTTGTGAATCTTGCCAGGCACTGAATCATGCAGCCACCTGAGATATAGTCGAGCTGTTTTCCCTACTCTTATGCCTTTGTGTATCGAATTTTTTACCATAAAATATTTTCGTTGTAGACACTCACAGATACAAAAGATGTTTCTGTGAACAAAGCTTCTTCTATTTTTTAAAAGCTGTGCTTCTCTCTTTCAGCATTACACATTGTAACCCTTTTCTTCTGCTTCACAGTGGGTTGATATAGCAATGGAAATAGAGACAGTATTAAAGTGCAGAATTGAGCTAGAAATTTAGCCTTTGTTTCCCATGTCAACTGTTGTCTCACCATCCAATCTTAGGTCACTTATTTAACTTCATCGTGCCCCAATTCACCAGAGATATATTGGCAATACTACACAGTTCAAATTGATTTGAAAGGGAGTTACACCACATTCCCTGTCTCCTAATTTTCTAAATAAAATGGATATATTTCTAAAACAAACCATAACTATCCCCCACAAAAATATGACATTTTTCTGTACAACATTCAAACTCTCCTCAAAAATCACAGACCTAAGGTATTCTGAATATGTTATTTTAAACTTCAGTCACATACTTTCTGTTCACTACCTTCTTTCTGTTTGGTTTGTGTTGCCATTAAACGGTAAATTATTTGGAAGATAAGAATGTCATGTTGCCTAGCAGAGTTTGAAAAGACCTTTAAGATCATCAAGTCCAACCATCAACCCAACACCATCATGCCCACTAAAACCATGTCCAAAAGTGCCATGTTCACATGTTTTATGAACACTTCCAGTGATGGAGACTCCACCAC
>NW_010549717.1:0-1846 GCF_000687285.1 Phaethon lepturus
TCCAAAGAAGGGCAACAAAGCTGGTGAGGGACCTGAAGAAAAAGTCTTATAAGGACTGGCTAAGGGAACTAGAGTTGTTCAGTCTGGAGAAAAGGAGGCTGAGGGGAGACCTTATCACTCTCTGCAACTACCTGAAAGGGGATTGTGGAGACACGGGTGTTGGTCTCTTCTCCCAAGTAACTAGTGATAGGATGAGAGGAAATGGCCTCAAGTTGCGCCAGGGGAGGGTTAGAATTTCTTCACCGACAGAGTGGTCAGGCATTGGAACTGGCTGTCCAGGGAGGTGGTGAATTCACCATCTCTGGAAGTGTTCAAGAAACATGTGGATGTGGCACTTCAGGACATGGTTTAGGGGACATTGTGGTGTTGGATTAATGGCTGGACTTGATGATCTTGAAGGTCCTTTCCAACCGTAGTGATTCTGATTATCAAGCATTGCAACAGGCTGCCCAGGGATGTGGTTGAGTCACCATCCCTGGAGGTATTTAAAAGATGTGTAGATGTGTGGAGTATTAAGGCATGGACTCTGGCGGGGATTCAAGCCAAAGTCCTTTATTGCTACAAGTGTCTGCTTTTTGTACAGTTACAGCTTTCTCACGCACCACAAAATGCATCCTGATTGGTTACCAAACACAGTCCATGCACTTCTCGAACAGTCAGAATTGGCTGCCTGCAGGTGTCCATGTGCTCTTTTCTAACCATTCTCTTTCCTTCTTCTGCTCCAGTACCTCCCCTTTTGCTGCTCACAAGAATGTCATGTGCTTCTTCACTTCCTCCTTGGTTGTTTACCATCTTTAAAGTAGCGTGGCCAGCAGGTGGAGGGAGGTGATTCTGCCCCTCAGCTCTGCTCTGGTGACACTCCACCTGGAGTCCTGCATCCAGCTCTGGAGCCCTCAGCACAGGAAAGACATGGACCTGTTGGAGCAGGTACAGAGGAGGGTCACAAAAAAATGATTAGTGGCATGGGACACTTCTCCTGTGAGGACAGATTGAGAGTTGGGGTTGTTGAGCCTGGAGAGGAGAAGGCTCTGTGAAGTCCTTAATACAGCTTTTCAGTATTTAAACTGAATACTGGGTCTTATAGGAAAGATGGGGACAGACTTTTTAGCAGGGCTTGTAGTGACAGGGCAAGGGGTATTAGTTTTAAACTAAAAGGTGGTAGATTACTTTCCTTCTTACACTTCAGTTTGACCAGGAAGTCCTTACTGAGTCATGCTGGCCTCCTGCCTTCCTTTCCTGATGTCTTACATGTGGGAACTGTGATCTAAGAATAATGTCCTTAAAGAGCTTCCAGCTCTGTTCCGCTCCTTTATCCTCAAGACCAGTTTCCCAGGGGGTCCCATCCACTAATTATTTAAACAACTAAAATTTCCTAAAATTCAACATCCTGACTCTAGTCTTCACCAGGCCCATATCCATCCAGAGTATGAATTCCACCAGATCATGACCACTTTAGACCAGGCTGCTACCAATCTTGACTTCTCTAATTGGTTCATCTGTGTTGGTAAACAAGTCTAGTAGCTATTCTCCTCGGGTCAGGCAGTATGTCATCTGGATTAAGCACACTTCCAAGAATTTACTGGACTTCTTACAGCTTGCTGTGCGTCTGTTCCAGCAGATATCAGGATGAATAAAGTCTTCCAGCAGGATCAGGGTCTGCAAACATGATGCCTCCTGTTGACAGCTTCCCCTTCGTTGGATAACCTGTAGTAAACACCAACCATGAATTTACCTTTGTTGACTTGGCCCCTAATTTTTCCACATAAACTGTCCACTGTTTGTCAAAGACAGATCTGTGCAACCGATAAATTTTTTTCCTTCCTCCTTTCCTTCCTCCCTTCCTCCC
>NW_010549718.1:0-64625 GCF_000687285.1 Phaethon lepturus
CATTGGAACAGGCTGCCCAGGGAGGTGGCAGTGTTACCATCCCCGGAAGTGTTCAAAACACCTGTGGATGTGGCATTTCAGGACATGATTTAGTGGGCAAGGTGATGTTGGGTTGATGGTTGTACTGGATGATCTTAAAGGTCTTTTCCAACCTTAATGATTCTGTGATTCTGAGAATATTGGATGCAAGTATTGATTAGGCCTAAATGTAATCGTAAGGCTGAGGGAAACTTTTTTACTAAGAACAGCTTTTAATTTGTACTTGAACAGTTGCTCTTGGTTTATAGTCCTGCATTTTTGTTTTTAATAGTTCTTGCATGCTGGGATTTTGTTGTCATAGAAATATGTGCATTTTCAGTTTTGCAAAATTATGAAAATTCTTTTTCTTCTTAAAATATTCATGAATGAGTACAACCAGAAATGGGAGGGTAAGGGTCTGTTCTTGTGTCTTAATGGAATTGAACATTGACAGAAATGTTCTAGTTAGGATTTCATTCTAATATTACAGGAAGGCATTTATTGATATGTCTACTGTAATTATGGTTTGTCCCTTTGGAACCAAAGACCATGGAACTGGGAGATGAACATTTAATGAGTAAAATTAAGAATTACTTTCAGTTATGAGGTTGTTGACAGCTACAAGACCAGCAGTAAAGTTTTTATTTAGAAATGTTTGATGAGGATATGTTATTTAGAAACATGTCTCAGAGTTGATGCTCAAACACTGAGTTTGATTTCAATATTGCTAGTAGTCTGAAACATTTTCACAGTTAAAGAAAAAGGGGTATTTTTATCCAGACTAACACCCTTCAGCCACTCTGGTCCTGCTAAATTGGTATTTGTAAAGATCAGAGCACCTGTTGCAAAAAAACTAGTCAGCAGCTGGTGAGTTTGTATTTGCTGTTTTTTTTTCTCTGCAGTTTAACTATTCAGTTAAGGAAGAATGTCTGCAATTTTGATGACACACAAGGTTATTTTTTTTAAACATCTCTCTATGACAAGTGCCTGACATACTATGGTCAGTCACATGTTCTGGCATATTTTTGCCAGACTGGGAGACTTCCAAAGACTGAGGTTTACTTGCCACCACAGTAGTAGGCATGGGCAGTAACTGTACATCAATTACAGTTACCACATCAGTACTGGAAGATATACCCTCCTTTATATTTTTGAATCCTTGATCTAGTTGGGGAACAGTGGTTGGGAAGGCAGAGTCACAGAAGGACTTTGATCATATGGAAAGCAAAGGAGGAGGAAGTGAGTAACCATGGTAAGGTTATGTGCTATGGTTACTGTGGTTAAGTAACTGTAACAAAGCAATCATGTATGCTAAATTTTGTAGAGGCTTATCCTTAGACTTCAGGAATGGTTGGCCAAGCAGTTCTGTTTCTCTTCTCCAGTGACAGGAAATGACAGCTGGGAATGATGGTAGAGATTTGAGAATTTGTAGAGTAAATGTCTACATTCATAAGCAGATATCAGGAAACAGCGTATAATTTTATTGTGCAAATTTTTTATTCAATCATTGGTTTCATTAATTTTTTCAGTGCTAAGTTCAGAAAGAGCAACTACTTAACATACGCAGGAGTGGCAGCACAGGGCTCACAGGAGAACTGATGTCCTTCCATTCCCTCTTCCTTAGGAACTGAGATTTATTCCATTTTTCCTTTTAGAGTTAACATGATATCATTGAACGTTTCAATATTATGTATTAAACACAATGAATTGTCACATTTTACTTAGACATCTAATTTTTCTTTGCTTACAAATAATGCAGTCTGGTTCATCCAAGGAGGAAGAGAATGGGGATTATGAAATGGTAATGTTAATACATGTCTCCGTAACACTGAGACTGGGCTGAGTTCATGGGTATAAATTATAAAATCCACAAATAACAAGCTTCTTATTGAATTCCTTAATATTTTCTATTTGAATGTTTCTTATTACAGCAGATACATTGAATTAAAAGTATTGTGTGAGATTTTAATTGGTCTGCATTACATGTGACAAGCTATTCAAAATACAAGGGCCTGGGAATAAGCATCATATTGTCATGCTCTGGATGACATTTTACAAAAAGCTTATGCCTTGCTTCTCCTAGAGCAAGATGGAAGAGGCAGCAGGACCAAAAATCAAAAAGCTTTAGATTGTCTGATTGCACTTGATTTATTGGTATTCTAGAAAAAACAAGGGATACTTTCAAGGGATGATTAAGGAGATACTAAAATATAACACCTTCCCCTTTTGATGTTCTTTCTTCACTCATGTTTCCGTTGTGTTTGAATCTGAATACATGATATTTCTCTGATAGGTGCCAGGGTATTCTTTCTACTGCCTAGTGATCAGATGCAGGGTACAGGGAGACTTTGCTATAGCTGAGACTAGTATGTGTTCTGGAAGGGATCCCAATAGCTGAAATATTGATATAAAATATATGAAAGACACGTGGTCAAGGTACATATGAAGTACAATTTGGCAGCATTTTGGTTGCTACTTATCAGTTGTGCTTGCTCTGTGGACAGGTGTTATTTGTCTCTTAATCAGAAAACTTTCACTTAGGGGAAGTAATTAAAGCCACAGATTTGATGGTTCTTTTCATTGCTGGGAAACTTTAAAATACTCAGATTCATGGTGGCTATGTTGTTCCATTAACCAATGTACAGAGGAAGAAGGTCTTGCACAATGAGTTTTTAAGGATTTCTTTGAGTTTTCCGTAAAGGTCATTCGAGGTAGAGCAAATAAATGTTTTCTCACTGGTATGCTTTGTATCTTGCTCTTTGATTTCTTAGAGTATATCTTAGACATTGGAGAACATTTTGTGATTAAATGAATGCCTACATTGAATAAAACTCCCTTATCTTTGACTCAACTCTGCCTTTACATAGGATCAGCAGAAGAAATACTAAAAATTAAAGAGGCTATATCATAACATTGTCTTTAAGATTCCAGAAAACAATGACTTGGAAGTTTTCTGATAGTGTGACTTGGTTATCGGAGTGGTCTGTTTCAAGAACTGGGAGATCACAGTGCATGGTTTGAAATTCTCAGTTTTCCCTTTGAATGGTTCAGTGTTGTAGAAGAACACTCACAGAAAGCAACTGAACTGAGCAATATGACAGTCAGGCTACTTTAGATCAGCTTATTCCCTCCTTGTTCCATTAAATTCTCTGGAGCAGTATTCTGAGTAAGTGAATTTAAATAGAATGTAGCATCAATTTATACAATTTATATAGAAGAATTTTGAGTGTACTTAAGCAGGGAAACTGCAGGATACTAAACTGGCTGGGATAGAGTTGGGGGAACTCTAGGTGGTAGAGAGTTGGGCGAAAGAGCCCATTCTTTCAGGGGAAAAATTTAACTCCCCTATGAAGAAAACTGGCATTTTTTTAAAGCTAGCCAGAATTATACTGTCATTCAAATGGAACATGATTATTCTGCTCCCTGCTTTATCTGAAATATTACTATAATGCTTCAGAAGAGCTCTTATATTCTATCTAAATTCAAGTTGGTCTAAGAGAGGAGAGTCTATTTAATCTCTAATTGGATCTTGAGTAGAACTAAAACATGCAATCTTTACTGAGAGCTATTACTAAATGAATAAAAGTTTGATATTTTCTTGGTGATGGTTCTATTGGAATTCTTTTCTAGTCCCTGCCTTCCCTCACTCTGTGACCAGCAGGAAGACTGGATCAGCAAAATACCATAAATTTACAGCTGGTACTTTTTCGTAAAGAAGATAATAATCCAGATGAGAGATGCATTAACAGTGGAATAGTTCCTTAAATAGAAGTAAATTAAGTTAAGAAAAGCAGACATTTGTTCATTCCCTTCTGCGTTGAGTGGGCTGGTGGGAAGAACACATATACACTCAGCCATTGGTTAAGATGCTATATTGTCTGTTCAGCACCTTGTCAAATCGTATCACAACTGCATAGATGCCAATCAATTATGGACTAAATTGGTCACAACGAATAAACTGGGAACAATCTGGTTTTTTTTTAAAGAATTTATTTCACATAGTTAGTGCTGATGTTTTGGTGGCAGATATCTCTACATTAGCTGAAATCCGTGTCATAAAATAAATGTGTACCTAGAGAGTTTGTGAAGGTGAAAGAGTCCAAATAAACTTCAACATTTTATTGCAGCTCTATTTCATGGAAATTCAAGAAGGCTAGCAGGGAATGTTAAAATAATATAATATGATTTCATTACCTTTAAGCACTGTATGTAGTGGTAAATATTGCCACCAGGAATATGACAGAGCCACTGAAAGACTGAGTGAGCATCTGTGTAATTTCTCATAATCATGACAGCAAGTGAAAGAATGTTCACAGGCATATGAGGAAACAAATAGGTTTTTTGTTTGGTTTGGGGATGTCTTCTGGAATAAGAGAACATTATTGTCTCTTAGAACCTTGAGTTACTATCAGCAGCTTGCTGTGAGACTCCTCCTTCGTTCTATATTCAGCAGTATGTATATTGGCTTTCTCCACTGAAATGTTCTGCCTGTCCATGTTTGTGGGCTTTTTTTTTTCTTTTTCTGATAGCATTTGTTTGCTTGGTATAGTTTTAATTGTATGTCTATGTATACAATAATGTAATAGCAAGCAGGGTTCATGTTTCCAAAAGCATGTCACTTTTCTATAGCGTATTGCAGCTACGCTGGTCTAATAAAAATATTAATTACAAAGATAAAATATTAATTAAGATTATATAAAATACTAGTTTAAAATAAAAATAATATCTCTGTAATGCTTGTCCCTCTAACAGAACGTGTCAGTGACTATATTTCTGCTAGAACCACTAGCAGTGGAGAGGGAAAAGATTGTTCGACTTCCTGATATTTGTAGATGTCTTTTATACTTTTAAGAGTATTGGTCTAAATCTAGTTTAATGCAGTAATATATTTTTGCTTTGGAAGGTCACATGTTCTGTTGGATTAGGCTTGAGATCAAAGCCTCTCTGAGCTAAATCCATTCTGATATAGGTTTTACTACTGAACATAGGAGCAAGGTGCATGTGTTTTATTTCAAGAATACACCTACTGTGTAATAGTTTACTAATTTATGAAATATATTTTATGTCTTCTAAGTTATTTTTAAAATATAAATACAAAGTGAAGTGATTTGAAAGTCGTCCATTGGTGGGGAAACCATAGACCAGCCACTTTGTAGATTCCTTTGACTATACAAAGGACTTATTTCAGTTGCTTACATGTAGCCACATAGTGCAATATCAGATGCCCCAGTTTCTTCCATCTGGCTTCTGCTCAAGAGGGTCATGGCCATCTAATTCACAAATGGACCACTATGTTCAGGTGCTTTAATCACAAACTAGTTCTCTTCCTAGCTGACAGAAGAGCATTTTACTGCTTAATGAAATAAGAGATTGTAAACAGCAACCTGTTTAGTGGAGGTAGCTCCTGATCTTCTGAAGCTACATTTGGCAGATGTTCAGAAGAAATGAGGAAGCCTCTAGTGTAGCGGAGTAAGTGCTACAACTTTACAGGCTGTTACTGAGACATTGGAGGGGAAAAGTGAATCACCAAATGATTCAAGAATAAGATAGGTTTTGAAAGCTGTATAAGAAAGAAGTACTCTCCAATGACATTAGCAAGAGAGGTCCTGACAGCTTGCATCAGAAGAGCATTGACAGCAGACTGACTAAGTGGAGGAAGAGAAAGACTTTTAGAATTTGATTTCCATATAAAGAGATGCAAACTTTCCTTATCTATGGCTTTGCAAGTATTTGTACTTGTCTGCTCTCTGATGTCCTTTAAGAACATGTAACGTAACAATAGAAGTACAGTTAACCATGAATAACCAAAAAATTTAACTATCGACCAGAAACTTGATGGATTAGGATTAAGATAGCTGTAATTTCTCTCTCCTATACTTGTAGTTCTTCGCGAGTCTGTGACTTTTCTTGAACATGTAGATTCTGCCTTCTGACCTGGGAAGAAATATTTTACGTATTAATCTAAAAACAGGTGGGAGAGATAAAGGAAATTCTGTGGAACTTCCTTGAGGTTTTTAGTCAGCTATTCTTGTCTCAACAGTACATGCCTTTGTCACCAGCAAGGCAAACTTTTATGCTCTGTTCTCTTTGATGTTGATATGGCCTTGGATGACAATCCTTGAAGCAGAACTCTGAATCTTCAGGTGATACAAAGAACAATGTCAAAATGAAGGGATCTCACAGGTGCCCAACTTCTGTGTCACGCTTGTATTCAAAATTCAGTGAAGAGGTTTTTTTGCACTAGTTGAGACATAATTGTTCGTGCAGCACATGGACTGACCTCTGAATTCTTTTGCCTGTGAGTGAACTTGTACTTTAAATATACAGAGGAAGGAAATTGCCATTTATAAACAATGGCAGAAGGGAGTAGTACTTTCTGTTTCATATAAGTTTGGGTTTTTTTCTAATCTACATTGGTATTATACAGCACACAAGGTAAATATATGTTCTGAATTACCAGGTATTCTCTCCGATAAGTGCCGTTTTGGGACCTTGACTTCAATGTGTGATCCTGTTTGTGATATGCAAATCTTGCAAGTTGCAGCTGAGAAACTCAGAGTGCTGTGGCTAGCAGAGACCTCAAGAGACTTCTTAGTCATATTCCAACTCTTAGGCATCATACCTAGAGTATCTCTGATGTGTTTGAACTGCTGTTAAATGTTTAATGAAAGAATTCAATAGCATCTTCAAGTAGCTTGATACTGTTTTGACCATCCTTACAGTCAGAAGGCTTTCTGTATACTCAGGCTGGATCTTCATGCCTTCCCTGCAGTTGCCACAGGAGAACAAAAATGGCCATTTCATTTTTGCAGTCTTTTATGTTTTGGTAAACTTATTTTCCAATTCCCTCTTAGCATTCTCTTTTTTGGACTAGTCACACCCACCCCTTTCCTCTAGTGTTTCCTATTGTTTATATTTTAGAAGTTCCTAATCCATTCTGGCTGCTTTCTCTAAACTATTATCTGTTTATCTACTCCTTTCTAACAGATTTTTTGGTCGAGGTTTGCATTGTTGACTGCTTTTCTATCTGCATTGATTTCAAATTAAAACCTTTCCTTTTTTTCCTTGTGTGACGTATCAATTCCCTGTGTCAGATTTTCATTTACTAAATTAAAGGTTATGTGGTTGGGAAAACATAAAACCTGTCTTGGTACATATTTTTTATAGGTTTCCTGAAACCACACAGTCTTTGCTTTCCTCTTATTTTCACTTTCTTGAATCCTTGTAGTTAGTCCAAACTTGAAAGAGAAATTATAAAATTCTGCAAAAGTTACTCTTTTAAAATGTTTGTCTAAAGCTGAAAGCAATTCTGGATTTGTTCAGCTTGGAGAAGGCTGAGGGGTGACCTCATCGCAGTCGACAACCTCCTCACAGGAGGCGGCAGAGGGGGACATGCTGATCTCTGGTGACCAGCGATAGGACACAAGGAAATGGAATGAAGCTGCATCAGGGGAAGATTAGGTTGGACATTATGAAAAGGTTCTTCACTGAGAGAGTGGTCAGTCACTGAAACAGGCTCCCCAGGGACATGGTATTGGCACCAAGCCTGTCAGAGTTCAAGGAGAGTCTGGACGATGCTCTTATTCATATGGTTTAGGTTTACGTAGTCCTGTGAGGAGCAGGGAGTTGGATTCAATGATCCTTATGGGTCCCTTCCAACCTGAGATCTTCTATGATTCTATGATCCAGGCTTTGGGTTATGAATCGGAGTTAATTTTCTGGCTTTAACCTAGCAATTAGCTGTACAGCCTCAGATGCTGTTTATGGATTTTGATACCTTTGTGGACAACTCAAAATCAGTTGATTTCCATGCCTTAAATACTGGAACTTTTTTCTCCCTTTAAATTAGATGCATCATATAATAATGAAGTTGATGATTTTCACTGCTTTCTGTTACTGTGTGCAAAATCATCTAGTATGATGAACGTATTGCACATTATGTCCTTGAGAATAACCAGATTATTCTCTTTGTAGAAGACTCATGAGTTTGCACTGGAAGGGCAGAAGGATCCCTGTGATTTTAGTAGTCTCTGAGAGGAGGCTCACGTTACACTGAAATATGAAGTAGAGGAATTTAAAAACCAAAATGTAGTTCTTGCAACCTCTGATTTACTTATGCTACTTCCAAACAATTAACAAAAAGCACTGGTTTTATACTGAACTCTGTCATTCAAATCTGCAGCTTTTGATTTGCATCCTAAAACTGATCTACTTTTTCCATTTTTTCATGGAAAAGCTAGTGTCAGTGCCATGGTTTTGGTGGCTAAAAGAGCACAGAAAAAATATATCAGCATGACACGAGAGCCTGGTTATTGACTTTTCACATTGAAGGCTGAGTCAAACTGAGAGAAAGGGCTGGAGCATTCTTTTAAAGTAAATTCATTTGACTCCATGAGGGAAAATTCTTATTTTATTTTAGGTTACAGTTCATTCTAAGAAGAACATCACTGGGCTTTTTTCTTCTTTGGTAGTTTGCCCCATCAAAAAAACTGAAGTTATTGAATCTTCTAAATGTTGCTAAGGCTGTTGATGTAGAGGCCCAGTCTAAACAAGGACCATATAACTGAAATACACTGAAAACCTGATGTCAGTATCAAGTGGAAATTTGCACAGATTTCAGGTCTGTTTCTGATTACTTTGTTAGTCCATGTGTTTAAGGAATTGGCAGCCTTCGATGGGCATACAAGAAAAATGACTAAGCTTGATTTCTAGGTGGTTGAGCAAGAAGGAAATACAGTCCACAGAACTGTATTCCCCAAGTACCTGCATATGGTTTTGCAGCGCTAGAAGTCTATGGGAAATACTGACACTGGAGAAAACTGCCCCCAGATGGTTAAGGCATATTTTGTTTCATTTAATTGCAATTTTTGTGTCTTTTTTCTCCCCAGGTAGCAGCTGCTGGAGGACTTCTGAAATTTACAGTCTCCTATGATTTCACAGAAGAAGAGACAGTTCGTCTGATGGTTCAATCTGATGTCATCATAGAGGTAAAGTGATTGCATTTTCAGCCACCAAAAAAAAAAAGAAGGAAAATTGCCTACTTCTTCAGATGTTCAGCGTGAAGCCTGGTGGTTGAGGACACAAAACAGCGGGGTGCATGTGCTTTCAGCTAATTTATAGTATCAGAAATGGACACATTTTAGAGAACTAAAATCTTCAGTATCTCAAGGATCTTCTGGCAATATTGCAGTAGCTTACAAAACTATATTCTTCCTGTTCATCAGGAAGAATGAAGAAATAAAATAATTGGTAACACTTTCACATACTTTCAGCACACCAGTTTTTGTGCAGCTCAGCATTGTATGAATTTGCTTTTGCCTATGCAAAGACATGTCGCTAGGTTTTAGCTGAATAACCTAAACTTTCTTTTGCACTGACTTTCAACTTCATCAGGCAAGCCCCCTTCAGGGTTATGAAAGGTGAATGCTATTCCTGATATTTAATATTTTTGTAAAATATATTATTCAATAAATCCTGTACCTCAACTAGCTGCAGAGAGAGATTTTTCCTGACTTTTTTAATGTTTAAATGTCTCTGTCATGGTTTTATCTAGGGAGGTGACTTGAGAATCAGCACTCCAAAACGGGGGATTCACCTGCAGCCTTCTGAAGAGCACACTGAAGAAATTGTGCTGAAACCAGAATCTTTCTCTGTGCATGGCACTGATGTTCCAGTCAGCAGGAGGGAGTTCATGACTATCCTTGCAAATGTAAAGAGGATCCTCATAAGAGCTACATACAGCTATGGGATGAATGCCATCTACAGGTGAATGTGGGAAACGTGTCCGTTTGCTACAGGCAGCTCCTCCAAATACTTGTTTTCTCTCTTCAGAGAACTAAGCTGATGTAATTTATTATAATGAAATCCGTAACATTCATTTACACTTTCAAACCGTTGTTAGTATTTTTTTCATTTTGGGTAGGCAGGAGAAGGAGAGGCAACAGAAAGAAGTAGACTTGTAAGAAAATGAAATCACATGGACTGTTAAGGCATGAATGACAGTTCTATAAATATGTTTATTTTGTGAACACTGTAATTCCTATGTATATGGTAAATCATGGACTGCAGTAATAACATGTTGAAGTAAGAGATGATCTGTTTCTTATATATTGTTTTCCCCATTTAATGAGCACACAAGGCCACATTAACAGTGGACCAGAGAATAATATCCTAATTCTCTAAGCTGGAAAAGTGGCTCAAGGGGAGTTTTCTGTGTTTTTAATCAGTACCACACATAGAACTGACGAATCCCAAAGCCATTCCCTTGATTTATGTCAGGTTGCTGCCTGGACTACTGAAAACCACTGATTTCATGTGAACTCTTCTGAGTCTTCTGATAAAATGAAAGACATGTTATATGAGATGACATATTTGTTCTATCTCAGTGGTTGCAGCATAGTTGAACTTGTAAAGCTCATCTTGCATTTAAAATTCTCTTAAGTGCATGAACAAATAGTCCAGGTGGGCTAGAAGACAGCCCCTTTCCTGATACTATATGATTGCACACTGTCTATACATTAGTATTTAGGTTGCATAAATAATATTTTTAAATGTGCAATGGAATTGATTGCATAGTAGCTTTCTAGTCACAAGGCATGAAACCTGAAATGTTCTCTAACCTACACATCACTTGATTTGGCAGCATAAGCCAATTTGGAACGGAGGGAGCTTGATAGCACGTTAGTGATTATTTGCTGAGAGCATAGATAGAGTTTTTACTACTGTGAAATTTATTAAGCAATCCAACCATCATTTGAATCTTTAGGTAATTAAAATGCATCCTAAATTGAAAGGCAGGTTGTGTCAACAGCGTGCAGTTTTCTGATTTGAGCTTTTGTAGTGTGGTGCATTTGTTCCCTGCAAAAAGAATTCATGTTTCTTCACTCTCTTTCTCTTTTTGTTGTTAATTATTATGTATTACCTCTCTGTAAATAAGTTTGTACACCATAACCAGCTTGAGTTTGAGCCAAACTGTTTCCTAATCCGCTCATTTAGTCATCAGTCTTGCATTACCTTGCATCCAGTTTGAAAACTTTTCATGGCCCATCACCTTCCCACCCTGGTGTTAGAAGAGAGTCAAACCACCAGGCCAGAGCTCATCTCTTAAGCACTATGAGCAGACCATGAGAAGCTGTTAATCCACAAGCTTACAGCTGAGACTAGTGAGAGCTCAGCGAGTGCTGTTCCTCCACTCCATCCTCATTTAAATAAAATTTAAAAATCCATTAGACAGAATTTTCCAAACTAAAGGAGTGCAGAAGTGATTTTCAAGTGAACAGGGGCTTTTATGCTATGCTGTTTTAAAGGAGATATGTATGATTGACTTCATTTGGGCTAAAGGTCTTATGAAGTGTTATAGGAAATGCAAACTTCTGCTATCAGTGGTTTATATACTGTGTAGATATTTGTGTACTGACATTTGCACTAGAATTAGAAGGGGACCTTTTCTACAAAAAATACTTTGGCTAGGCAGTTAAAATCTGTGAAGGAAGTACATTGCTGGACATATACCGGCTCCATCTTGCTAACACACGTAGAACTGGCACAGTCTATAGTTCGTGCCTTGTAAGTAAGAAGTGGCAGACCTGTCAGTGGCTCATTTGGAAGACTATGTATTGCTGCCTGCATCCCAGATTACTGCTTTAGCCATTTGGCCATGTGTGGTGCCTTACTGTTTTGTAGTCTTGTTCATATTCAGCCTTTAGAAGATTTTAGTCGTGTGTTACAGATAACTTTCCAAAAACACATCTTGGAAATATTCTTCAAGAAGAGCTCCGGGACAAACATGTAATTTATGCTTTGCAGGTTAGTAGTCACCATCTTCTAGATGTACTGACATTTCAGTTAGGAAGATTGGTCCCTTAAAGACAATGATTTCAAAGGGTGTTAGGGGAAGGGACTCAATCAATTTTGAAGAGTACCTTTTTTGATAGAAATGATTTTATATTACTGGTACATCTTGCTGTCCCTATGATGTCTCTCAACAGAGAAGAATAAAATGGCCACTGTGCTACTGTGATTACCATCAACATTTCTAGACGTCTTTGAAAACAGTTTGCTCTCAAGTAGACACATTTTATTGAGTGCTGTCAGGATGCTCATTCCAGTTTAGTGTGACGGAAGAGAGGGTGTGAAATTCCAATCATGATTAAATAAATTAGATTTTTCATCTTTAATTTAACTGGAAGAACTGTAGTTTCACCCATCAGGATGGGATTTACTGGATGTAGTTAAATCTTCTCAGAACAGTGCATGCTTCCAGTCACATGATGTAGCAGCAACAGCACCTACTGTCATCCAGCCCAGCTTATGACCTGTTGTTGTAGGCATGTTGCTGATTTTCAGCGTATGCCTCAGTTCTAACTTCTTATATTTTCTTTGACTTTCACTCATGCTAAAACATACTAGGTGCAAAGCTGTGCTCACAAATGTAAGGTCATGCAAAACAACTCTCTTCTCTGTATTCTACCCCTTTAGTACGGCAGGGGAAATGTCCAGAGCCAATGAAGAGGACATTCTTTGTAATATCTTGAGCTGATTAAGGACTACTGTTGATAGGCTCAAAAGGAAGATGTTTTTGTCAAAGAAATAGCGTAGAGCTAAGCCTTAGTAGATAAGTAGATATGAACTAAAATTTTTTAACTGTCTTTTAAACAGGTATGTGTGGTGGACAGATGGATATTCCTCTGAGAGAGTAAAGAGGGTCTGGCAGAGAGACAGAGATATTACAGGGTTATTAGATCCTTCATGAATGACAATTTCTGCCTCAAAGCATCAGCAGAATTATGCAACATACTAATTAGGGATTGCTATATTAAGCAACCTGTTCGTTTAAATACTTAAAGTTTTCAAAACGGATAATGACACCACATGTGTAAGGATTTCCAAGGGTGCTATTATAATCTGTGCTTGAGAAGAGGCCAGAATGGAAGCATTGTAAGATTAAGCAGCTTTCTTGCAGTCATGTAGCAAGAGACTTAAAAATTCAATTGAGTTGTCTCCAGTTAGCAAGAGCTTTAACTTAAAGATTATATTTTGACCCTTGTTTAATTTAACCTACTAGAAACATTAGTTAATCAGTAGCACTTTCAAGTAGATACTAAACAATATTAACGCAGTAATGGTGCAACGTTTTTTAGGTCATTTTAAGCTTAGGTGTTGTTACTGCTCCCTGGCATAATTAGGAAGCTTCCTCAAATGAATGGGTTTTCATTTAGATGATCAAGTAGGATAAAAAATGCGAACACAGAAATGCAGCAACCAATCTGAAAGTGGTTACAGCTTCTGGGTTTATATCGAGATCCTGTTCTAACTTGACAGATCTTCTGAACTGTTACAGCTAAGTCCATCTATGGTAGAAGCAACAGGTCAGGAAAAGACAACTCTTTCTTATAATTTTCTCTAATCTAATTGTGTTAGCTTGTGCTTCAAAGAAAGTTTAGTAGCACTGTTTCTTCAGTTTTAATATTCAGAGTGGACACCAATGGTAAATGTTGTAGACACTCAGATGGTCATTGGAAATTGTGGTGCTAAAGATAATGGATTGCTTGCAACCACATACAAAATCAGTGCTAGGCTCAAGGAGAAAGAGGGAAGGAAAGGCCGAGGGTTTTCTTCCATATGCAGAATTGGCTTCAAGACAAATGAGCAATGATTGGGTCAGTACTTCATGTGCCTTACGTAGCTGATGTGATTCAGATGCCTGGCATAGCAGACAGTAAACTATGCTGATACTGCCTGAAACGTCCCCTTCCTTTTTAATCTTGTTTGTTTTTAGAAGTCAACAGTTGCATGCTGACAGTAACAGTCAGCTTAAATATTTGGTCTCGATGTTGAATCTCAAATTGTTCATGCATCTCCAGGATCCAGTGCCCCATTACTGCCAGCATTATGTATTTTAATGAATGCAGAATGGCATCAAGGAATCAAAACTGCAACATCAAAATGGGAGAAAAAAAAATCATTGCAGCTTTCTTCACTGAGTAACTGTTAATGCTAAAAACTGTTAAACACATTAAAATCCCATTTAGCAAATAGCAGAATGTAATGAAAATTGGAACAATTCAGTGAATACAAATGTGGGATAATACCAGGCAGATTGTTGCTGTGTGTAAGTGCTTCTCTTTGTTCCAAGATCTGTGCTGAGAGGGAGCTAGCTATAGTTCAAAGGATAAATAAATCTTGGCCTTTTACTAGTAATATGTTTCTTCATGTACAGATTTTTCTCCTTAAACTGTTAGATATTTTACTGTTAAAAGTCATCACCATTTGATATCTAATATCCTAGGGATTGGTTATCTTATTGTAAGGAAAATCAAAAGGATGATTCCAAAATAAGCATGCAGCAATGGAACAAAGGGGAAATATTGAAAAGTAAGAGAGATCTCACTGAAGATCTGGATAGGAACTTGCATCCTGCTCTTAAAGTACTTCCAAGAACCTTTTACAGAGGTTCTAGTACCACCAAATTAGATTCAAGTTTCTAACTGCATAACCCACAACAGTGGTCCTTCCAAAGTCCAGTCACATCCCCAGTGATGGTATAATTTCTGTTTTTCTGAAGCTCCCATTCTAATTTCAGAAAGCTTCCTTTTTTCCCTCTTACCTTCCATGTCTTTCTTATTGACAGTAGTCACAGAATCGAGTGGGAAAATATCCTGCCTTAACCTTTCCTCCAACCATTGCAGTAACAACAAAATATTTTTCTTGGATGTGTTCTTATTCAAGGTCATTCAAATAATTTTCAGGATTTTTTGGCAGTCAAAACATAAATGGCTTAGTATTGAGGAGAAAAAATTTGGTTTACATTTTCAAAAAAAAAATTATTATTTTTTAGCAAAACACATGTCATGATAGAAAGGTATTTTCTGCTGAAAAAGACTTCAGAAGAAGTAGCTATAGTAATCACACACTCTGTTAAGATTGCTGAGTTAAAACAGAAGTCATTGAGCCTCTGTAATGCCTTCATGTTTCTTCTGAATTCTCCTGAGAATTAAAACCCCAAATCCCAATTTGTTTCCCCAGATGGATACTGTTGAGGTATACTATATCTGTCTTGCATATTAGCTGTAAAATTATCAAAATAGTTTTTTTGTCTCTCTCATCAAACTTCCACTTTTTTTTTTTAAATAAAAATCATGTTCGGTGTTTCACTTAAACATTGTCTAGTATTTATTTTTTAAGGGCGGTTGTGCACAGAACAGAAAATTCTCCAACTCTGTCTTCTCTGTCATTGGGGAAACTAAGGTATGAGGTAGAAGACTTCCTTTTCCTTTCATGTACATACCTTTTTCTTTCATGTACATAACGCTTAGATCCTCCTTGACAGAGCTGCATTCTTTTTCAGAGGTCAAATCTCCAGAATAAAAATACTCTATAACCAAAACTTAGTAATGTAATGATTTAGAAAGCTGGAATAGTCGTTTATACATTTTAAAGATGCTGATTAGTGTCAAATTTATTATATATACAGCTGCAATGCAAGTTAGCGCTTGTGGCTTGCAGGCCAGGAGTAGCCTTCCATCTACAGATACAGTGCTGTGAGATTTTTTTAAATCTATTTTTATCAATATGTGCCTGACCATAGTCTCCCTCACATGATGGACAAAAGTAGTAACAAGCCTATAGACATGTAGTTTAGGAAGAAATAGATTAATACGAAAACCTTCTTATTTTTAAACAGGAAAACATAAACAAGCCACTGAATGTCACTATATACTGTTTGTTGCATCTGGCTGCACATATGCTCCCATCTAATTTGCTACGTTAACTGTTTAATTTCTGTTACATCCAGGCTAAGAAGCGTTAACATTGAAGCTGCTGACCACACTTCAACTGGGAGAAAGGTGGCATCTGCAGTGGAGTTATGTGACTGTCCCCCGGGGTATGATGGTACCTCGTGTGAGGTGAGTATCACGATGCAGTCTAGATCAATTGTGCTAACACTGTCATAGTTGTAAACAACCAGTGTTGCCCTGTGTTGATAGAACATCGTAAGAGAGCTGTCCATTCCTGTTAGGAATTTGGTATAGCTTGTCTAGTTACCTTTATTTCTAAGTGGTGGTTCATTATATCTGATAATATTTAAAATCGGAAGTTTTACACCTCTGTGGTGATTTCTAAGTTCTGAAAAGACATTTCTCTTAACCAAAAGAAAATGAAAGCAGTATTTGTACTCTTCAGCCAACTGATATTACAAATGCATGAAACTATCACAGTTAGAAGGAAAATGGCAGTTATCTGACCTGGGCACAACAAAGCTAGATTAAATTATCTACCTGAGTTAATGCGGTTGAGTTTCCTCTTTTGTTTTCCCATGACTTTGCCATTTGCCGTAGAGTCTTTGAGGACTGAGTGCGTGTTCTTGTGAGGATCGTTTCACTTTAGTTTGGTCCTGTTACACATAACAACATACACACATGTGAAGAAAATACCCACTTTCCTAACAAATTCATTAGTTCACACAGAATGTGTTCATACAAGTATACATATGATTAACTAGCTCACATGGGCATAACTTGGGGTAAATAGAAGCCAAAATAAATTCTTCAAAAGCTTTGCCTTTAAGGAAATAGTTTCAAACACCAAGATGCTCTACTTCACAAAACTACAAACAGTATGCCATTTACACAGGCACTCTAGGCATTTGCTTGTCAACTCCCTTTTTCTTTAAAATCTTCCATGCTTATATGTGATATTTAGGGCTTAGAGTCTAGTTTCATGCCAAATGTGGTTGCTTGTTGCTGGGGCTAGATAAACTAATGTAGAAAGAAGGCCTGAAGGAACTAATGGATATTCCTATCACTTCCAAAATGATGTAGACAGAAAAAAAAACCTGTAGAAGAATATTGCCTACCTTGGCTGAGAAATAATATTGGATTATCACCATTGTCTCTGTTCAACTATTTGAAGAAAAAAGCTGGATGAAGCGTCATTATGCTTGACACTTTTTTTTTTACTTGTCCATTTTTCCTCTCAATTCAGATTTAGGTGTGATTTCCTAGAAAGCAGTTGGAAAGGCCCTGATTGCAGATGTTTCAATATCTACTTTTGCTGTAGAAGCTGAAGGACTTGGGTAGAATTCCTGCCTTGGTGTTGCTGAAATTCTCTGTCCTATGTTGTGTCCTTCAATGCTAAACCTTCTCTCCAATTCAAAACAGTCCCTGAAATTTGGTATATACATACAATAGAAAGTACATATATACATAGCTGCAAATTTAAAGACTCTCTGCACATTAATGGGCATGGACATTCTTTGTTTCCTGCCCTGGCAGAGTGCTAACCGCAGACCTATTGAACCAAACCATATTGTAGTCCCTACCTGCATGTCATTTTTCCCCCCAAGACAGAAGACCAAGAAGATATGATAGACTTCTGCATAAGCACAGTTTTCCTGTGTCCCCTCACTGAATTTCAGAGCATTTTGGACAGCTCAGAAATGCCATTTGACCAAGTTGGACTATGTTAACAATGATACAGTTAAAAGGTGTCATTTCCATGCCTTTATTCGCTGAATTAATTTCTCATGAGTCTTTTGTAGCAGAGGTTCAACATATGATATGCATTGAACAGCCGTGCTTGATAGAAAAAAATGGGGAAATATCTGTGGTCTGAGTAGATAGTTGTGCTTTTTATAACAAGGACAAGCAAGGAAAAAAAAGTGAAGTTTTAGGTTTCCAGGCAAACTAGCAGTTGAGAAAGTATGGAAAGATAAATTGAAAATGTGGATTTCTTTAGAATACCATATTTGTTTCTTCTGAATACTTTTGGCCTTGTCCAACACTCTGCTGCTTCTAGTTTCAACCTAGCAGAGATTCCTTTTCATTGATTTTGTGCAGGTTTTCAGTTTCATTTTCTATTCTTCATTTAATTTAAGGTATGTGATTGTTTCCTGCATAATGATGTTTTGGTACCTGGCATAAATACTACAGTACTAAAACAACCATTTACTTATTTTCTTGCCATGAATGCTTTGTCACGATCAGACTTAAGAAGACAACCAATCCCATTTAAAATATTCGGTCTCTTATGAGTTCGTTCCATTACACAAATTTGGAATCAATTTTCTACAAGATTTTATCAAAGAAAATTGTTATTTTTTTGATAGTATATCTGAGAAATGAACACTGAATTGCGTGAGCATAGATAAAGCAGTTCAAATTTTAAATTTCAAAGACCAATTAGACTCATTTGTGATAGTTACTTTGTTTTACTCATGTGAATCTTCTGGCCTTTATTTGTCAATATCTTCACACCTAATTGCTCCTCTCCACCAGATTTGTTCCCTTTCTGTCTACTCTTTTACTTTCACTGTGGAAGAAGTTGTATTTAACTTGTATCACTATGATGGTCAATAACTTCCCTGATTTTTGAATGTTACGTCTTTTCTTAAGATTGCAATCTGTAATCTTTTATTTTCGTTCTGTTCTAAACCTTGCTGCGGATATCCCATGTCTAAGCCCTTAGAATTAGGGATGTTTGGAGCCTTATCTTGTGCAATATCACGTATATCTGTGCACAAGATCATTCTTTTCAGAATTACTGAAAGAGGAAAAAGATTTATAGATTTATACAGAAATACCTTAGGCAGTTGCATTTCATGCCACAGAAAAAAAAAAGGGGGCAATGTCTTCTACCCTGTTTTTCTTTTCTAGATTTTATAACACTGAATTTTTTTTTTTAGTACTTATGGGTTTTGTTAGAATGAAAAAAAGGAAAAATAAGGATAATGTCTTAGGTTTTGGAATGTTTTTTTAAAAGAATCATCTCAATCTTCAAATTACTTTCACGTTTTGCAGAATAAGACAAAAAGAGAAATTGTCTTTTTATTGAGGAGAATCTTGTTACGTTTTTGGAGAGTGTATGTGAAGGGGAAGAGATTTTCTTTATTAAATTATACTTTTAGTATTCTGTCACTACAAAACTTTCTCTTTGTATTAGCCAGGTGCTTTTGAAGGTCAACGCTCTGTCATGCACTTTTTTATATTATGCAAAATCCTTGGATCATATGATCAGTCTTATTGAGGAGAGATAGTTTGCAAAAACTATAAAGCCATTTATGAGATATATAGTAAGAAAAACTGTCAAATAAAACATCTTATTATGAAGAAATGGAATAGCTGAATTTTTGCTGCTGAATCACAGTTGTAGGATGTCGCCTTTCCTAAGAAAAAACTGGCCATGCATTTAATATTGATCTGATCTAAAAATGTAAAAATCAGAGCACCTTCTTAAAGGGAAATGACTATACTTTGTATGTAAGAAGCACAATTTGTAAGTAAAAGGATGGCTTTGTTTTCAGCCTGTGCTTTATTTCACTGTAGCCTTTTGTTAGACTCCAAACAAGAAAGACTAAATGGTATTTTAATTGGTCTTTGCAGCTGAACTTCTCAGAAAAGTTGTTTGTTGTCTTGGGTTTTTCTTCCCTTCTTCTCTCTCCTTCAGTATTTTGCCTTCTGGCTATTTTTCAATCTGTACCTCTTGCTTTGATGCTGTCATATTTCCATTCTTCATTTCTCTGCTTTATTTTACCATTTCAGAAGAATGACCAAGTTAAGGCTTCCTCTAATCTCACACCTGCCAACAAGGCTAAGGTCAGAGCAAAGCCATAGCACCAGGAAGAATAACTTTCTAGAGAAATGTTGGTATTTTTATAAATATGACAAGTATGGTTTTGTGTGTGCAAGTATCAAATTCAACAATATTTTAAAAATCCCATTCCTTTCCCTGTTCAACCAAGAGTTTAACTTTTTATCTAATTTGTGTTTCAGTCTTGCTGGCCTCAACACAGGCGTGTGAATGGCACAGTTTTTGGTGGAGTCTGTGCACCATGTACATGCTTTGGTCATGCAGAATTGTGTGATGATATCACGGGAGAATGCCTGGTAAGTGTCACTACAGGAAGGTTGATGAATATGGTCAACATCAATTCAATATACCTGCGCAATTGAATTAAAAACCTCTGAGACCTGAAATACTCAAGGAGCAAAAAAACCAGCTATTAACAGAAGAGATCTTTATGTTGAACTGTTGCTGAAGTTAAAGGATCCCGTCACACCAAGATATGGTAGCTTCTACAGTTAAACAAAACGAATTTCTTATTCAAAGGTTTTATGCTTTGAAATAGAAGCAACAGTATAAGGTATGGCATGCAGAAAGCAGCAAATATATCAATATTCTTCCATTCAAGTTTTATCTCCCCCTCCCATCTGTCTCCTGCAGTGTATTTAATTTGTAGTATGTAACAGGTAACTTTGTTAATTCTGTTCTAGTATGACAAGAAGATATTGTTAAATGCCTGCCTTCATCTAAATTCATACTAAACCTTGAAGAAACACTTGATAAATTGTACTTTAAAAAATAATAAAAGCATATGATTTTGGCTAAATCAACTTTTTTTCATATAGGCTATGGAGATTTTATGTAGTTACCTACTAATTCAGCAATTAAATATGTGATATTATCCATAGCAAGCCTACCAGGACACCACTATTTCTAGCCCATTCAGTAGCCTTTTGGAATGGGTGAATTATGCTGAATAGACTGCTCTGATTAACTCAAGGGCATTTTTAGTTTTATATTGTCTGACATGGCATGAAGCTTGAAACAACATTTCTCATTTCATTAGTCTTGCAGAAACACAGTTTGAGCCAGTGCCAGTTTAGTGGGATATCATACTCTTATTTCCCTGCAGAATTTCAAGCAGACTCTGTATTGTGCATGTTTCTAAATGTTCCCTTTTATTTCCTTAAGAAAAAGCTGCTGGGAAAAATCCAAAATGAAAATTCAGGCTTTTTTCAACGTAATTTGGCACTTAGAATTATCAGTGGTCTTCCTGTTTTGCCCATACAAGATGTTTAATTGCATTGCAGTGCAAAACAAGATATCCTTAATGTGTGGATCAGTGAATTTTTCAAATTGCTGTTTCATGAATAGAAGCTAAAAATGATTCTCAGTTTAATTATACTGTATGCCTTAAAGAAGTACCTAGGATGAAAAAATATGTCTGACATGACAGTCGTGTTTTGAATCTTTCATTTATATGCAATGAAAATATTTATCACTAGGGTAGTACGGATTTGTGTTTCTTGACAAAGCTAAAATTTATTGCATTAATGACTGTAGCCTCCAGCTATGATGTCTAAAACATCAGAGTGGGATAAAATCAATTAACAGAAAAGAAGGGGAAGGGAGAATCCTGTTCAAGGTACATCATTACTATTGATTATTTTGCTTAGGGGTGCATAGCCAGATGTGACTTCTGAGGTTGCTTGCTTCTGTGTCTTCAAGTTTTAGCCCTTGCACAAGTTCCATCTTTATTTTTGTTTATAGCACTGGCCTGGATGTGAGAGAAGGCTGTATAGCTGGATCCTGTAGTGCTTTTGCAGTTTCAGCTGATGTGAACAATTGACTGAGACAGTAGAGCTCCCCCTTCTGATGTTTCAAGGGTGCTGGTGTAAAGATAACAGCACTGACAAGGAAGTGGAAAACAACCAGTTGAAAATGTATTTTATATGCATTATCAAGCATTCTGTATTTTATACGTTCTGAGCTTATACTGGATCATCCTATAAAGAAGAGTCACACAGGGAGCTTAAAATCAGTTCAGGATTTTCGTGCAGCTTACTTTGAAAACACTGTAAGTGAAGTTAGATTGGTTAGTATCCATGCAGGCTATTAAATGCTGCTATTCAATTTGGATCATAAGCCTTTTGAAGTGAAAGAGAGAGAAGTCTGAATGCTGAAAAAGAGAAATGTTTCACATCAAAGGCATTCTTTCTACTGAGGTTTACACAGCCTTTTGGCCTCCTCATTATTATTCATGGTGTTTTCTCAGTAATACAACAGACAATTTAGGCACCTAATTTACTGATATGATACTTCTTTTTGCTCTTCCTTAGCTTTGAAATGTAGTTGAAAAGCAGATGAAATATGTTTTTGATTCATGATAAAAGCTTATACCATCTACTTCGACATAGGCATGTATAAAAAGCTCATTTTAACGCATATCTTGCAGTAACCTGCAAAGCCCTTTAATCCCCGCAGCAACCATACAGAGTGCATGATACATCATTCTCGTTACCATTGTGATACACACAACTACTTTGGTACATAGGGCAAGTTCTAACATTCAGAAATACTCAGAAATGTAGTGTTTAACGCACATGTTTACGGTAGCTTTAGGAGGTTGGTTAAACCTAGGCCTTGTGAAAAGCAAACACATTTCAAGGTGTTTCATTCATTGCAGGCTACTATGTTCCCATTAGTAAGCCCAGAGAAAGCAGACCTTTCTCCCCTAAGATTTGCTCAAATTACTAAATGGGCAGTCCCCCGTGGTATCCATTTTGCATTTTATTCCTTTGTGTGTCAATGGCATATACCATGTAGATTGAGGCCAGCGTCAGAGCTAGTGGACATGTGCTTTAGACAGTGTTCATCACAGGAGCAAAGATGTCTTCACCCATCTTCATAGACACAGAAACAAAATGATACATCCTAAGCTAAATACAGGATAGGCTATACCACAGATGAAAATTATGTAAAGCCTCTGCAACATCCTGATTGCATCTGTTACACCAAGAAAGGGAATTGTCCATGTAATCTTGATGTTATAGTAGTTTGAAAATGCCAGAAGAGCATATTCATCCTTCCAAAGACGTAATACCATTGCCTGGCCTAGATGCCCAGGGAATATTCTAAAATAGGCACCCAGGCTTACCCTTTCGCTTTCTTTATCTACCTTAAACTAGCAGCTTCACTGGTTGTCTCTTGTGACAGATATCCTGAGGAAGGGCAGCACTGTGCCAAAGGCAGTGTCTTGGACTCGGTCATGCTCCCTGATTAAAGTTTTGTTTTCGTCACTAGCCTTCTATTCACACTGTCTCTATCCATAGTCATATACACTCAGCTGCATATGCAGCTAAGCAGGAGTGGTTTTCAGTGTGAATTTAGGACTCCCTGACACTGCGCATAAAGATGTTCATTTGGTGTCTTCCAAGGGGGGAGAGCTGGGTCGGTAGGAAATAGTGGAAAACACACTCCAGGACATCAGCAATAAAGTCTCTGGGCAACAAGATTTGAGTCATACATAAAATTTTGGACAAGAATAAATGTCACAGTCTTTCTTGCTCAGAGGATGTCTAAGTGAAACTTAATGGTGTTTGGAGATAAAAGAGGTCCAGAAAACTGATGTAATCAAAATACTTTGAGATCCAGTACGTGGAATTTGAAAGCATAAAGATTTGGGCATAAAATTGTACCTGGCAATAATGTCATAGATCTATGGAACAAGGCACTGATTTTACCAAAACCACTAGATCAATGTGTTGGAACAAGCTATATTTCCAAGGGAATAGATCAATGTGTTGGAACAAACTGTATTTGCAAGGGAATAAAAAGAAAGCATATATAACATACCTAGCAGGTTAGGCACAGTTGATCATGATCTTCTTTATACCCAGACTCGTGACATAAAAAAATTAATTAAATGTTCCTACAAACGTGAAATTAAGACTTCTCACGCTTAAGTGTATTTTAAGGAAATAATCTCAGTGTGATTAGACAGTGCTTAAATTAGATGATACGCAAAACCATTGCTGTATGTTTGGCAAGTTTCAAAGTGAGATTCATCCAACTGATATGAAGAAAATATGAAATTTTCATGAGTATTGATAATATCTTTAGAAGGGCTAATAACTCATCTACTTCAGTACTTAAAGTGATCGATAAATTTGGCCAATTAGTATAAAGTTTAATGCATCACTGAAGAGAACAGGCATATTACATCACATCTGCGTACCACATAATCCTTGTTATCTGTCTTGCAAAATCCACACTGGCTCAGGCAGAAAAGTATAGGACCAAACAAGATTGTTATTTCTCAGCTAAACTCTAACATATACACAGTGCAACGTATGGTCAAATTTTGGTACTATGTATGTGGGGTTCTTTTTTGGTTTTAGATTTATTGATTCGTGGTGAGGAAGTAAGACAATACAGAAATATGGATTGAGGAGAATTATACACAGTACATGGAAATGACTGACGTTAGAGTTTCAGAAAATAATTCAATCAGAGAAGAAGGTCAGCTCTTTGCAACATGAATTGTTTTCCTACAAAATGGAAGGTTTCAGATTTTTTACTTAAAAAAGGCAGAAGCTGCAAATACAAGTCTGTAAGAGATGCATAAAATGATGATGATTTTAAAATAGTGTGTTAGCTCCTCTCACTTTAATAATATCCTTGACATATAAGCCATTCATATTCTTCAAAAACATTAAGATATGTCTGAGGATATTTAAAGCTTAACACAAAAGAAGAATCTGTTATTTTTCAGAAAAAGTACAAATAATTTGACATGGTGCCTTAAAAAAGTTGAATTGCAAAGGATTTTTCTTTTGAAACACTTACATTATTTTTGTCATATTGTCCTTTAAAAGCATAATCTTAATGATCCCAGCTACTATTTCAGTATGGTCGGTAGATTCGTTTTGAATGACAGCACTTAAAGTAACAAACAAAAGGACTTAAATGACCTGATGAAGTAGAATTTAACCCAGCTGATGGTTCTAAAGCCATAGTTTGGTTTGACTAAGAGTTTCAATAGTTGTTATTAGTTCACAGTCTAGCAAATATGTGAAAATGTAATATTGTGACTGATGCTTTCATTTCAAAGATATAGTGATTGTAGCACAAGAAATAAGAATGCACTTTTTAAAACATCAAACAGCATTTCTGGAGGCAGGTGCTTCTGACTCCAGTGTGCTTATGACTGAAAAGGGTATTGTACTTTTTCAGCTGCCCAAATGTATACTACTGGCTACGCAGAGCACAATGCAAAAAAACTTCATACAAATCATTGCAGTCCTGCAAAATCCTGAAGAAGAAATCAGTGTTCCTTAGAATAGTGCCATTTTCTTAATCCTTTATTGAGGATACATTATGTCATTCAGACAGTAATGCTGTTAAATATCAGTCAGTACCATATGCATGACATTGCAAATGAGAAAACAATTTTAAAGTGTTCTTAAAAATATTTTAAATTAAATCATAAGTTTGCAAATACCTACAACTTTTTTAAAAAAAACATCAAGAGTTCATAAGCAGCAGCTTGGGTGAAACAGATTCTAGATTTGTTCTGGCCCATTGTCTAAATCAGATCAGAACACAGCCCATTAAATAAAATCTCTCTGATGGCTTTCGTTTTGGCCTTATCAAGTTGCCATATGCTTTTTCAGTCTATACTCAAACACATCAGGATGGCATTTAAGAGCCAAAAACATTTCTCCTGCTTTCTGTTTTTACATTGTGAAAGGGCTACGCTTGGGTGTCTTGTGGCAAATATCAGTGAAAGGAATAGTGTGGTATGCTAAAAATGTTGCAAAAAAAAGGAAAGAGTTTAAGCCAGATAACTAAGTTGCTGAGCTATCATGGATCCTGTCAAATTATTTAGAATTTCTAAATCCTATATGGTGAGGGGAAAGAAGAGTAGAAGAAGTAATTACTCTTTAAAATTTGTTTTTTACAAGTCGTTATGGGAAGCCTAGTCACATTTTGCCAAAAGATCATTTAATTTGAGATCAGGCCAAAAATTATATACAAAAATGCAGTTCTAGTGCTGTCATTTTTATGTCATACATTGGATGTTTCATAGGCTCAGATAAACTGTCTCTTGTATTATGGAAGCCAGTCACATACAGGAACACAAACTGTTGAATAGGCCCCTATATACAGTATACCCACCCTTGTTTCTATTCATCATATGTAGTCTGGATCCTATTCTAGTGAACAAGTATTAATTTAACAATTCACACTTTACTACTGTTCACAAATATATTTAGTATACTGCTAGCCACATACCTTGTAAAATGAGCTAATGCACTTAGACGTGTAATAATTCATTTTTATAAATTATATCGTCTGGGCTGTATTTCTGCAGTTAACATCTGAAAACAGTTTGTCAGAAAACAGTCTCTTGCAACACTAAACCTATTTTGTGCCGCTCTGAACACTGGTTTTCTTTAAGCAAGTGACAAGAGAGAAGAGGAGGCTGAGGGGAGACCTTACCGCTCTCTACAACTACCTGAAAGGGGGTTGTGGTGAGGTGGGCGCTGGTCTCTTCTCCCAAGTACCCACCGATAGGACGAGAGGAAATGGCCTCAAGTTGTGCCAGGGGAGGTTTAGATTGGATATTAGGCAACATTTCTTCACTGAGAGGGTGGTCAGGCATTGGAACAGGCTGCCCAGGGGGGGGGTGGAGTCGCCATCTCTGGAAGGGTTCAAAAAACGTGTAAATGTGGCTCTTCAAGGCATGGTTTAGGGAACATGGTGGCGCTGGATTAATGGTTGGACTTGATGATCTTGAAGGTCCTTTCCAACCTTAGTGATTCTGTGATTCTGTAACAGTAATGCAGCCATTGTACGGTGGAAAGACAAAGGTCTGCAGTTAAATGTTCTTTTTGTTTTACATAGAGAAATAATTATCCAAAAGTGCACAAACACCTGACTTGTGAAGCAGTAATTGTCACAGCTAACCTCTAGAACTGGGTCTCAACTAGCAGCAGAAAATTAGAATATACATTACAGACCTCTTACAAGGATGGGCTGAGTGAATGACCTTCGAGGACTTTCCATATGTAAATTTTCTAATTGTGAATTTGTACTTCTCTTTGTATCCTCTATTTGTATCTTCTGTTTAGGACTGCAAACACAACACAGGTGGTTCATATTGTGATAGATGTCTTCCTGGCTTCTATGGTGATCCTACTAAAGGGACGGCTGAAGACTGTCAGCTGTGTGCTTGCCCCCTAAATATACCTTCTAACAAGTAAGATGTATATTTATTGCATTTTATGCTTTTTCACTTAGTAAATTGTGTAACTTTTTAATTTATTCTTTTGTATGTGTACTTGAGTTTCTTTGTGTTTTAATCAAATAATACATTCTGCAATATGAACTTACATTCTCTTTTAACAATTGTAGAGTGCTTAGCTTTGCTGAGAGGCAAAGATCAAGACAAAAGCTGGATGAGACTAGGCTAGAAAGCACAACCTAGAGTCTGGATGACTGCTGTTTTCTTTGAATCAATAACTAGCATTTGCTTTTCTGTTCTTTTTAGGAGTAGCTGTTTCTAGTTTTAAAGTTGAAGTTACAAATTTGACATGTTTGGGGTTTTTAATAATTGAATTTAAAATCAAAATTTGTTGATCACATAAAATAGTGATTTCTTCTGCTTTTAATTTTCCTTTTTTTCCAGTCAACATTCAGTGATAATGTTGATTTGTTTGGAGTCTGAATTCAGCCTTAGATCTTGCAAGTTAAAATACTTTGTCAGTATAGCTCAGATAAATCACTATTCATTTGTTTTGTTAAATAAAAATAATAGTGAAAAGTTAATAAAATGTTTCTTTTATTACAAAAGGCTGTCTGTGCTAGTTGCTACCTACAATTTAATAGACCCAGTAGCTTGGATTTTTTTAATTGGTGTTGTCACACTTGGTACCTGGAAAATAACTCTTAAATCATTTGATGTAATATAGTTGAAGAAAGCTGTTCTGGATCGTGTCTGGACAGCTTTTCTTGTGTATATAAAACATTTGAAATTATGTGTATCAGTTTTAATTAACACATCTGGCTTATGCCATCCCGCTTCAGAGGAGAAGAGCCCTGGTGCAAGTAGCACGTGTCCAGATTACACAGAAGAGATCAGGAACTGTTGAGTACATGTCAGACATGCTTGCAGTGGTAACCAATACTTGTTCAAATTCCAATCACAAACGGCATGTGGCTCCATTCTGAAAAGAATCACTGTTAGTCCACACAAGCCTTTCAGGAGGATTGTAGAATTGTACTGGAAGATTGTAAACTAAGCACAGAGGCTGCCCCATCCCAAGCTCTTCACACAGCTTAAAAGTTTTAAGTGGTTATAGGAGCTGATAAATCCACTGGGGTAATTTTTTTTTTTTTTCTCTCCCTTCAGCCCTGCATCTTCTATTTCACCCCATTTTCCCCAAAAGAGAAGTCAGATTCTGTCAATGAAATGCACTTTATTATTTATGAGTATAAAGAGTATTTCTGAAGGTTTATAGGGCAAAATCCATGGCTACCACCTGCACAGAGAGGGAGCTTTGCAAGGTGCAACTAAAGAGGAGAATATAATCTGAGTGGCAGTCTGCCAACATAAGGTACAGATGAACTAGATTTTGCTCTTAAGTAGTTCAGGCTAACTCTGTTGCTTACAGTGGCATTGTGTCCTATTAAAATTGCACTGATAGGGGCAGGAATAATCTAACCATTTATCAGCAGAAATTCCAGGGGATTGTAGCATGGGAGCCTGCCTTCCTGTTACCACAGCTTTTTCATTGCTTTTACTAGATATACATGGGATTATTATGTCTGCTGCTCAGACATGGTAGCTCTGACATCCTCATTGCTTTCACATACTTAGTATTTCCTTGCGTAGTTAATTAATTCTCTTTCTTTTGTTTGAGAACATTGTACTGGCAAAGCAGGAAAAATGCTATCACATTTATATCTTGTGGAGATGTGCAATAAACCAAGTCCAATAGATTGAATTTAGGTTTTTATTGGCAAAATGCCTGGAGACCTCTGTTAAGTTTTCATCAGAGTTCTGGCTGCTTCACTTTCCTCTTTTGAAATTATACAAGAGTCCTCTTTCTAATATTTAGTTTTCTTGAAAAACATAGTTACAAAACAAACACAGAATATAAATGTTCTTGAACTGTGAAACTGTGGGAGTCCTGAACCCTACGAAGTTTAGCCCCACATTAGAATTGTGCAATAGTTTCTGATTTCTAAAATGGACAAAAGCAAAACTGTGACCAACATCCTCAAGCTTTGTAGAACTCATTGTAAGGTTTAAGCTTTTATGAATTTACAGTTCCAAACCAATTATTAAATTTATGAGGAAAAAAAAAAAGAGGTTGTTAAAGATTTAATGAAGGCTGTTAAAATACTAATTTTTCTTTCTTACTTAGTTGTCAGTGAGTTTGGTATGCCAGAGATAATATATGTAGACAATTCAGATTCTTTCATACGAAAAATAAAGAAATTTCTACTAAGCTCATGTCATTGTATGGATGTAGAGTATGTTCTGTTATTTCTGAACAACCTAACAAGGATTAACTTATGTACTAAATGATTATAAAGAGCTGTCTATAGATTTTAGTTCCCATAGTATTTACTTCCTAGCATGGCATGACAAGCTATCTGTAGGTCTCTAAAGTTTTGGTTTTTATAGCAGTGTTTTATGTCTTTATGATGTTTATAACGGTTCTCATCATGGTTTTCACAGCACCTGAGTCTTTTTCTTTGCAATGCCCCATAAAGTCGAGGAGAACTGTTCTATCCATTTTAGAAACATGGTGGTGATGGAGGTGTTCTATAGTTATTTTAAGCTGATTTAACTGCTTCTCATTCCTTCTCCTGTTTCTTACTGGCAGCAGTTTCCATATGCAATCACTGAAGCCAATCATAAACCTGCCTTCTGAAGCACAACAGTGATAAGTGACTTGCCATATGTCAAAAAGAATGCTTGGCCAAATCGGGAAATTAAGTTGTCTAAGCTTGTTTTCTAGGTCCTGGGCTCTATTTTCCTCTTTTTGCATATATCTCCATATTTGTACTTATATGATGCAAGCGAGATCAATACCCATATTATAAATGGCATATCTAATGCACACTTGACTACTTTGTCTTAACTCTTCCCATTAATGCATCACTCTTACAAACCGTTCTAACATTCTTCATCTTTAAGGAGTTTCAAATATACTGATTTTTTTTCCATAGAAATTATCAGGAATACTACTATATAATTCTTTCTACCAAATGTAGATGTCTGGGATAATTACTGCTTTTCTCTTGAAGTGGTGATTAATTTAATACAGGTAAAGAAGACCCTGAGAGGAATATAATAACATTGGAAATAGGACATAGAAGATATCTCACTCAGCCTGGGAAGGTCACAAGTAAACTCATAGGATGTGAACTTGGAATTCTGGTTGGTCTCAGAATGTTAATATTTTACTGGAGAATTTAATAAAATCTGAATCTCATTCTCAAGAGGTGTTTTCTATAAGATACTTGTAAGCCTTTAAGAAGCTCTGACTCCCAACATAGACCTATCATAGACAGATAGATAGATAGGTATAGTGTATTCATTTGTTCCATGTCCTGACTGGTCCTAATGTTGTTACCTTATTTAAAAATTGAAAAGAGTGATGATGAATCAAAAGGGACAAAGATTTTTTCGAAGCTTGTTTTGAGAGATCAATACACACTGTTCATTAGTATTTATCACTAGTGAGTAATGAGATTCTAAATAAACAAGATGATTCTTTTCTCACCCTGCTATCACATATTTCCTTTATATGGGAATATATATGGAATATACAGATGGGAATTTCCTAATATATTAATGTTTAGTGTTGAGATGTAGACTTACTAAGTCACATAAAGAATCAAAGGATGCTAGGTCTGAGCATAATCCTTAAAACATGGAAATTCTGCTATTAATTATTATTGCTTAGTAATAATAAGTTTTCATTATTGTTATCTTTAAAATTTATGCAGTTAATTTCAGAGCTCTTGATGGAACTGTGGTACGGTCAATCTTGTGCAACGTTATAATGAGCTGTGATTGCAATCTCCACAAAGTTTCCCATGTAACTCTTACAAAGTCTAAGGTTGGGACTGACAAGCAGGATCTTATTTGAAATAAGTCAGGTGCTGCTGATTAGATTCAGTGATAATATGAGCCTCAGTTGAAAATTGCTTTCATTGCTGTTTAAAAATAGAATTAATAATTAGTATTTCTTCAACTGGCTCCTCATACATTTGTGAATCTATTCTTAATTGAATGCCATTGCAAAATAACACAAACATAATCCTCACAGGAAAGAGGAAAATCCCAGTATCTGTCTGTTTACTGGACCTGAGGTTCCTACGTTTTTCTTACTGATCTCTTCTATGTCTGTGGGATAACTTGCCCTATGACAGACAGGGTATTTATAAATGGAACTAATCTATAACAGAAACAGAATATAGAGTAACTGACGTCAGATCATAGGATGGATGACTCTTGAGAAGTGGGGTTCAGTCACCAGCAGGTAATCAGGTTACATGTTCCTAATTAAGATTTTCTGTCTTCCCTGTGCCTATTATTTTCCAGAAACTTTCATCATATATCCTGCTTTAACTTATCGAAGGTCACATTACGGTTATTTGTTATTATTGTAGTATGATCTTTTAACTTGACTATACCTTCCTTCTGATGTCTTTGTTAGAGCAATTATATTCCCTCTCAACTTCCTTCTGATGTCTTTGTTAGAGCAATTATATTCCCTCTCAACTTCTATTTTGCTAGCTTACTTTTCAGATATGTGCTTTCTTTTCCTGTTCGGAATAGTCACTCCACTATGCATCTGCTCCTGTTTTTTTTGGGGTTTTTTTTTTTTTTTTTTCTATTTGGTTGATGAGAATTGATTACCATTATTTAGATGAGGTCCTATAAAGATGCTCATATGTCTCTGTCTCTAATAATAATTCCAGAATGACAGAAGAACAGGTGCCTCTTCTGTCTTTTAGAGTGTCAGGAGGTTTCCTCACAAAAGTGTGTTAAAGGAGAAAGATTACAGAAAGCAAAATGCTAAAAAGCGAGGGAGTATAGTTCAGAGTTAAAGACAGAGGTGGAGCTTGCAAATGCCTACAGTATCCCTATTTATTAAAAGAAGAGCTAAAAATAAGTAGAGCATAGCAAAGAGGTAAAGCTTTCTACTCTGCAAGCTATTCTTAAACTTCAGCGTGCCTGTCTGGCCTGTTGCTTGAGGTTGTTGGCACTCCACTTACTCAAATGTATTCTCTGGGAAGCTGCACCAGATTATTTCCCTTTTTGGCTCTCCCCTTCCTTGTTCACTGGGTTCCTTTCACAGCCAGTTATACGTTAACAAAGTTAACGGAGCTTTCAAATCAGTTGTCCTTCAGAAAGACTTATACAGGGACCACATTATGGCATAGAGTGTTTTGCCAGGCCCTCGGGGGCACAAACAAACAGCTGTACATTCCTGCCTTTTTAATGGTATCCAGACCACTCGGTGGCAGGCTCAAGTCCCGTAATAACAGGCTATTGGGATGCTGCCATCCGTTACTCTATATTCAGTGTCACAGAAATAGCAAAGTCATTCCAAATTCAATTTGCTGGAGTCAAACTTAAGCCCCATGTCCTAGACCAGAATCGCTTTTCCTGTGCACTGTTTTGCAAATTAACGATCTCTGAAGTGAGAAGAGAGCTATGCTGCTAACAGTCTTTTCTTTATGTTTCTTCCTTGTCCCTCTTCTTACGCAATACCAACAACACAGCTTTAGCCCAATATGCCATTTTGACCGAAGTCGTGGATTAATATGCGATGAATGCCCGGCTGGGTACGTGGGACCACGCTGTGAAAGGTAAGCAAGTACCGTGCTTTTAACCATATGAGAACTGAAACAAAAGTATAGATCACATGGAACTGGTCTACCGTTTTTTTACTTCCCCTTCTCGCCCTCATTCCTGTGTTCTGAAACTCACTGAAGAAATTCCTGTGCATCATCCTCTGATATTGTGTCCATGCGTTTGCATATTTCTAGGGCTTGTTTTCTTTTTTTTTTTTATCTTGTTTTATTTATTACCATTACTTTATGGTAAAGTGCAAAGCTTCCAAGAAGCATTTGCTGAGCAGTAAAAGTGTGGTTTTTTTTAAAAATGATTCTTCTAACTTTTCTGTCACTCTTTTGAGATTTTTATAATTATTTTGTCTCTTTTGCCATTTGAATGTTTAGAGCATGGTGAATCAAGTATTCAGTAAATTACTGATGCCTCATTTTGAAAAGTTAATATGCAGCAAAAATGCAGTTCTTCTAATAAGTTATTTGTTGATTTTAATTATTTTTAAATAACATTTTACATTTTTGTTGCTTCTAGTTTCCAGTTGCAGTCTTTATTTAGCAAATAGAACAAGCTAAGTTTTAATGACAAAAAAAGATAATTCCTCTTTGTCATGTACATAGAAAAGCTCAATATATATTTTCTACACTTCGCTACTACCTGTACAAAAGACAAATAAAAAAATTATGTCTAGTCTGTCTTTGACTATGACAGGTCTACGTGACATCTCTAGAACTGAGCGAGAAAGTTCTCTCCCCTTCTAATATCCCATTATTCTGGAAGGATCACATGGAGAATTTAAATGAAATTGAAGGCTAGTGTGAGCGCTGGTGCTAAGCTCCCAGGAACCCCCTTCCGCAGGAGGTGAGACCGCATAGACAAGGGATATCACCAGTGTCTGCACGCCTTTCTGTCCCTTGGGATTGCACATGGATGGAACAGCTTTCAAGAGCAGTTAGTGTGCCAGGGGACCTCTGCTAGTTGTTTGGAGGTCATGATGAATCAGCATTGGCTTTGGCTCCATGATCCCAGTCCCTTGTGACTCTGCAAATGACACCTTTTTTAAGAAGGGTTGGAGGAGCCAGATAACTATCTAGACAGGTGTTAGATAGTTACAGGGCTTGAAAATATGGCACTTCAATAGTCTTGTGCCTTTTGGTACTTCCATGAGCTGCTTGCAGCATTTTCCAATGTAAACCCTAAAAAAAAAAAGTAAGGCCTCTGAATGAAGACTTACAACACTTAGGCTGGGATGAGGAATGAACCAAGAGGAAGAGCCAACCAAGAAAGCAGGAACCTGACCATACGCTGTGAATCACCCTTTAGTCCTGTCTTTCCAATTTACATTTACAACTATTTCCTTTTAAATCCCCTGTTGTGCTATATCTGTCCTCAAGTGAGAGTGCAGGCTGTCACCTGTTTCCACCCATCATCACTGAATCTGGTCCTGCTGCGTGCTACTTCTGCCTGTCTTTTCCTGTCTGTCTTGGAAGTCATCACTTTCTTTCAGCTGGTGGGCTGTGAAGTTAATGATGGCAGGAATAAATTGCATCAAGAGCACTTTGATGGCAGTTTGTCAATGCAGGGTCATTGACAGCTTCCATTAGCAACAAGTGCTATTTCTGAGTGGAGCAAAGGCTCCAAAAGTAGATGCAGTAGGACAGAATCTGAATAAGTGGCAGGCTTGGATTTTTAGCCTGATTTCCTAAGGAAATGAAGCTAGTGTGATCTTTTTGTGCATGTCTGTCTGGCTGCCCGCAAAGACATTTGAACTTGTAGGTCAATTCCAACCAAATTTGACAGAAGAGCAGGAGGTCTCAAAGATGATAATTGCTCCTGAAGGTTTCATGAAAAGAAGTGGCTGAATAGAGGTTAATAAATCTGAACATGTCATAGCTAAGGCAGAGAATACTGTGTGAACTCATACCTGATTAAACAGCAGAGAATACATGAGAGCGAGAGAGAACGAGAGAGATTATTAAAATGTTCTGCCCATAAGAAAACTTTCACAGGGCAAGGAAAAAGCACTGCTGTAGTCTGAGGGGTTACTTCCTGCTGAACAGCAACATCCTGCAGCAAATAATCAGCCCATAGCCTTGTAACCATGAGACATAAATCCATTGGAAATTAGGCCATTAATTCCAATGCTCATAGAACTATTTGCTTTTAATTGTAACAAGTTACTTGGAAATACCCACAGCTGCCAATAATAACGAACAGGAGAATGCATGTTGCCTTCTGCTATTAATAGTGATTGTATAATTGCTAAAAGAGTTTACATGAAATTCTCTTTCATTTTAGCAACTGCAAAGTGACAAGTGATCTAAGCCACATGATTCATTAACTGAACAGTCCTAAATTGTCATGACATACTAAGTATCATGAAGTGAGCATACACAGTACTGTACTTATTTGGCTACCAAAATCGTCATCTGCCCCCTAGGGAGAAAAGATCTTTTATATTTTTTATATATATATACACATATGCACATCTGCATTGTAAAATGTCAAAAAAAAAAAAAAGCTACTTCTCTCACTTGAACTCTTCAGGAAAATGTTGTCAAAATTGCTCAATGTTCTGAGGGGTCTGGCTCCTGACATTATCAAAATAATTGCAGTTATAAACTTTGGGAGTTACCAACATATAATTGTAGAGAAAATCCAGCTTCCCCATTTAATCCTTTTTCCAAGGAACTAGACTTACATTTTTCCTTTGCTCACTGCTCACTTTCCCAGGGGATATGAGGTAGGACAGACCCTAACTCCATAGAAAGGGTGTATGAGACTGTAAAAAAGCTGGCCTTTGAGCCCAACACATTTACAGGATGATGACATGCCTTTTCCAACTACACAGTCTTGATATAGACAAGAGCACGCAGTTTTAGGGGAAAGAAGCAAAATAGGTGAGAGTCTAACTTCTCCTGTAGCACCCCTCCTTTTATTAATATGGTCCCAGTGACCTTTTCCTCCTAGAAGGAGAGATGTGAGCTCAGTGTGACTTAAGTGGAAGGAAAAGGGTGAGCTTGGTCATGTCCTTCCTTTTCCCCCCACTCTTTTTTAGGTCTAGCACGGAGTGCCCACAGCCACAGTCCCTTGTAAGTCCCTTGGCTTCAACTTGCTGCTCCTTCTAGCTAATGTAATTCTTCCACTAGTGCCAGAAGTAAGAGGAACAGGCTGCCCAGGGAGGTGGTGGAGTCACCATCACTGGAAGTGTTCAAAAAACGTGTAAATGTGGCACTTCAGGACATGGTTTAGTGGGCACAGTGGTGTCGGGATGAGGGTTGGACTTTATGATCTTAAAGGTCTTTTCCCACCTTAATGGTTCTACGATTCTATGGTTCTAAGTACAAGTCTGTATTGCAGTGCTGATGGGAAAAGGGTCACACAATCAGGAGGTTTGATACAACAAATGTGTTATATGCAGGATTGTTTACAGCTCGCAAAGGTGTGCACTCTGATGTTAGAAAAGGCGAGATTTATAGTTGGTCATACAACAGCAACATCTGTGTTGTGCACCTGAGGTAAGATTTTTAACTGTGTTAAAAGCTGTTTCTCCACAGGGCTTTTGCCCAATTTTGTACACAGGTTGAATGCACATATTTAAAGCAACCGTAAAAATAGTATTTCCAGACTTTAAAGTGTTTGGATTTGCAGCCTAAATTAGCTCTGTCTCAAGGATTGTGTTTTTTTTTTTTCCTAGTAAATATAAAGAAATGTATAAAATAGGCCTGTGTTTGTGTGTATATATGTGTATACACACAGCACCACACAGGCTGCTATGAAGAAAATGAACTCCATCCCAGCCAGATCCAGTACACATACATACACATATATTTATATAGTAGCCCTGTATTTGGCACTAGTTATGCCAAATGAGGACAGAGAGTGCCAGTCACAGACACACCTGCATTTGAGGGTAAAGGTAAGCATAGAGGAGGAAAGAAAAATATGGAAACCATCTTTCTTCACTGCTTATACTCCTATTTTTGTTTATTTTTTCATCTCAGAGGTGTTCCGTTGTACTTAGCAGTCATTTATTTAGATATGCATTTTGTGTAATACATAAATGTAATTTTACATGCCACATGCATTACTGTTTGGTTTTTTTTTTAATATGAACCTTGTCAAACCTGTAATACTTTGAGTCTGAGAAGAGTAGCTGAAGTAGAAATGTCTTCAAGGGAATAAAGATGGAATTAGTGAAAGTAGATTTTTTTAATCTTCACCTGCAACTTCAGAAGTGGGAGAGAAGTGGAAGAATTTACACATAGGTGTAGGCACACGGTTTTCTTTTAAGCCAAACTGGTTTACCCATCCTTTCAGGATCATCTTGAATCTGGATTTGAGATTATGTATGTATGTAAGTAGAGCATAGCTATGTGATTATAGTGGGGTTTGCTAATTGTAATTAGCAAAGTCTAAACTGATGAGAATATGAAGAGTTATCAAGGTCTCCTGCTATTAATAGAAGGAAATGATTAGCAGTGCATATCTCACAAATCCCTGGAGTACTTTTTCTGTGAACTGCTTGGTAAGTTTCTGTGAATGCTATCAGATACAGAACTAACCCCTAAGTGAAAATGAAAGAAGAAAATGAATACATATTAAGTGAAGTCAAATAGATTCGTAGTATCAAAAGATACAAATTTATGACAAATACACCAGTAATAAGTGAGAAAGATCTCAGTGTGGGTAAACTTCATACATCATCTGTTTTAGGTAAAAAAACTACTTAAATTATCCAGTTATTCTTTGTCTTTGATAAAACATGGATATTAATTGTTACATGTATTAAGAGACATTCCTGGCCTTTGTAACTGAGATATCATTGCTGAAAAAAATTGCTTTGGCCAAAGTAAGCTGTCAGTCTTTTGTGGTTGCTGAGATATCCTCCATCCAAGGAAAAGAGATCCATTTCTTTGCAAGGAATACAAGGAGGTACAATACATGGCTACATTCATGACAGGTTCTGAAAATATAATGCCTGAATTATTCTAATGGCAAGATTTTGATGTATTGTTGCAATGAGGAGGTAATTGTTAGAGATGGCTATGCAAAAGGAGTAAAGCACAATTGGCTACATTGTGAGAATTTTCACACATGTTCTTGCATGTGCTTACATGCACCCAAACCACTGGACTGTTTATACATAGTATTCATCTGTGGTCTGCATTGTGGGTATTTTTAGAGAATGGAAAAAATCAGTCCTACTTTGTGTAATAACTTACTGCAAAAAAATGTTCAGTTAGATCCATCTATAATTTCCTCTGTAGTCTCAGTTATCCATTTTTATAATCTTTTCTATGATATTGAATAATAATTTTAAAAATGTTTAGACAGCTTTGTTTAGGATCCAGTTGGAAGCTTCATGAGATATTCTGGATGCAAGGAAAAGGATGGACTTCATGAGCATAAAGGCATAAGAGTGAAAGCATAGTGGACCTCTGCATTCCTGTCTTAGGATGGTACCCAAAATCCCTGTTTAACCGTTAGAGCTGCATTCAAACCCACTTTAAAATACTAGGGAGCATTATTTTATGCAATGTGTTTCATGTACTTTCTGTTTTCTTTACGTTAATTGGAGTTCATCTGAGATGCACATGAATAACTTCATTAGCTGGAACTGGGCATTTTTTGTTATTTTTCTTCACTACCTGCAAGTTGCTCTTACTGTGAAGTGTGAGCAAATGTAATGGAAAGGGAAAGCAAACCAGAATATAAATTGGAAATAGGCTGTGAGATGAGTAGAAATTTGCTTTAAATACACATTCATGTTAAGTCAGATTTGCTAACCTGTTTTACATGGTACTCGCAGGAAATTGCTGGTGGGCAAGGTAGAAGAGAAGGTGATATTTTTAAACACCTCTGTTAAAATATGAAAGGTATAGTACACACCAGCATAGTTCCTGTGGTAATGAGCAATCTTCTTGTTACCTGCCTACACACAGAAATTAGCAATCCGTTAACTAGACAAATCTGACCATGCAGTAGATCAGGGGAAGGCTAAATCAGGGGAGGCTCTTGTTAGGTAAACAAATTTATGACTGTATTACTTTCTAAACCTGTTTTTGTAAACTAAATGAATTTGTAAGGTATAGGGAAAAAATTATCAACCTTGCTGATAAATGAGTACAGAACATCTAGACATGATGTGCTGAAATACAAAGCCTATGTAACACGGACCTGAATTCCTCTAGTGTGCCAATAGATGGATTTCTTATTATGCTTTCTGTCGTCTTCAGTGCCAGTGACAAGATTTTTGTCCCACTGAAAGCTAATTACTAGCAGACCTGGCAGGAGTTCAGCTGGTACCTTATCTACAGTGTTGTTAAAAAGGAGAAGGGAGAGAGAAAAAAGATGCTTAAGAAGATCAAATCATTTTTGGTGATTAGTGAGGCAATAATATTAATATTTCTAATAAGACAATTATTTAAGGGTCCTAACTGGTGATGTCTTTTACGTTAGGTGTGCAGAAGGCTATTTTGGACAACCTCTAATACCAGGGGGATCATGCCAGCCATGCCCGTGTAATGACAACCTTGACTTCTCCATTCCTGGCAGCTGTGACAGTTTGTCTGGTGCTTGCCTGATATGTAAGCCAGGTACAACAGGCCAATATTGTGAGAGGTGTGCTGATGGATATTTTGGCGATGCTCTTCATGCAAGGAACTGTCAACGTAAGTCATGAACTTCTACTGCTCCTGACAGTATTGATCTATCCTATATCTGTTTTCCTGAGAGGAAGACTGTGCCTCTGTATGTGTGATCAGGAGAATGACACGGTGTACTTACACCTCTAATAATGATAGTGTTTTACTTGCATCTGCATCTGGAGAGGGAAACTTCAAAGTAAATAGAAAGAAGAACCTATTAAAAAACTCCCTGTTGTAGTTAAAGCAGTAATGAAGCAGACATGGAAAAAACCTGGGACAGCGGAGCATTGAATGGATGCAAAAGGTTATAATAAAAGTCAGATCTACAAAAATAAATACAAATACATGAAAATGATTCACTAAAAACACTATAAGCCATGTAGATGGTGCTGAAAGGAGGGAGTGATATTTCAGTTACTGTAGGGTCCAAATTTGGCAGCACTTGTGACCTGCTTCCCACCTACATGACCTTGGTAAGAGTTGGGAGCTACTGCCTCTTACAGGGCAAGATTCTCCCACCTCCTGCAAAGCAGAAGCTAAAATCTCCCGACAAATTTTCTAAGGTGCTCTGGAGGAAGATACCTGGCACTGCAGCAAGCTACCACTTCTCAGCTGAGTGGTGCCATGTTTAAGTATGAGCCCCAGTTCATACTTCCCCATAGTGACTGCAAGAAATTAAGAGTAGGTGGAAGATTTGGTAGGAGCAGGAGCTTTTGCGTCTGTCAGAGGGAGGGACTCTGGCACAGTGCAGAGCATGGCTATTAGGCAGAACAAGTGCTTTCAATTTAAAAACATTCTCCACATACCCTTCCACCCCATTCTGAGGAATGGAATACAACAGGTTATACACTGTCCTGAAAAAGCAGAGTATTTTATTTCACAGTCACAAGGATTTAATCCTTTTCTTTCATTGGAATAAACTCAGAGCAACTCCAATGTTGTTGGAGGTGTTATATCAGGATAAAATTATGCAAGTAAAAGAGCTGAACCATTGTCTTACTGCTCTGTATGTAGGAACACAGGGGCCACTTCTGAAGTATGTGTTGCAGGCACAAATGTCTGAGCCACTGGCATCCATCCATTTCCAGGATTTGCTCTTAGTGGCTTGTGGTTTGACAGTGAGAATACTAAGTTCTCCTGGACCACCTAAGACTGCATGGGAGCCAGTGAGATGCAGAACATCACCAGGTTTCTCAGCTAAGGCTAATAAATGTTGATATATGTAAAATCATAGGTAGCCATGAAGATGTATACTTGTGTATATGCTTTCTGCACCTACTTTATACAATGCTGGATATGAGTTGGACAATCACATACGTTCTCTGCATGAGTTAACAGTTCATGATGAATGATGTCATATAAGTTAGGGTGTTAAGTGTGTAATGTGATTTAAAAAGAAGTGTATTTCAAAAATCATAGCTTCCAGTAGCTTGTCACCACTCCTGAAACATCAATAGGACTGTTGCTTTGAACACTTCTACAGTAGTGGCAGCTGCATGGGAAAGAGATGTAATATGAGAAGAGTTAAGAAAACCTACAATTAAAAAAAATGTTAAAAATAAATACATATTTAATGTAGATTTACAAGTTTTCTTTTGTTGTTAGTATCATTCACAAGGAGAGCCCCCTAATGTATTCATAGCCTTGTGCTCACAGTTACCTTGTATTCATCTACTCTCCATCTTTCATGTCGGTTTTCTTTTTTGCATATGATTTTTTATTTCCTTTGCAGACTTCCATGAAGTTTGCCCTGCAGCTACAATATCAGAGGGACTGTGCCTTTACTTTGTTGTTTTCAATTTCATTCCTTATTAATAAGCCAAATCCGAGAGTATTGAAAAGCATGAATTTTGCTTTCAATTTGTTGTTTGAAATCTTTCATGCTCTTTCTCAGTACAGTGCTGTTGTCATGTGCATTAACCATTTCAAATGACAGTACAACAATATATCACTACAGCACCTCTGAATTTCTTGCTGTATCTGTACAAAATAATACATCTAAGAACACTGAGCAAATGTCCTAGGCTTATTTGACTTGATTCTAGTAGGTTGTGTTTTGGTATGAAACAGCACAGTGTGCTGAAGCAAATACCTGGAGGTTGTGCTGATAGTAGTAGGGCTAAGTGACATGAGGTGAATTAAAGCAAATGCTCAAGTGTGCCTAGGTGCCAGTGCATAGGTACTACTGTTGAGAGGTGAATATGTGTGTAGGTTGATTATAAATATACACGTATAAATATTTATACAAATCAAGAGAGAATGAGAAGGGTCTTGACCAGTGACATTTTGGGAGAAAGGAAGACAAATGTCTCTGACAGGCTGTATTGTATTATAGCAACAATTTGGAGGTTTGGACAATAACTAATTTTCCCAGGAGAAGTGTATGAATGGGAAGGCTTTAGGTGAGATAAATGCAATTTCAGAGATTAATTAACAGTTTAGTAGATGAATAGCTCTCACTGTATGTTTCTTCTGTATGTATGTACTACCAGAGCCAAGAAAAAGAATCAAAGTCTTGACTTCCAAATTCTGCCTTACCACTGTACTGCACTGTCGTCTGTGGCTGAGTTAAGAATAGATGGTATTCTGTTTGTGGTAATAGATAATATAAATACGAAAAACTCATCTGTTTATAAAATCGGCGTAAATTTCCTTGGTTTGATTCTCGGTGGTGTCATATGCCTGATAAGCAAAATGATTCAAATAAGACAGGCTTTGTTTTTTGAGGTCTGTATAAAAAGGGTGATGAAACACTGTTAATTTGCATTGAGAATTGTGGTTTTCTGAGTTTGTGCTTACGAATCAGCTTTCACTGCTGACCATTTTAATTAGAAAGATACTCAAATATGTGTATATGTGATACTCATCACTGTGTACAGTTTGGAGTGTCGGCAATTTTAAAACATAAATATTATGGTAGAAGGGCTGTATACTGGATGAAAGAGATAAATTACGGATTCAGTTAGTGCTGAAAAATGAGAGTAAAAGGAAAAGAGAAGTGATGTTAATTACAGCAGAAGTGTTTTTAAATGTTTACATTTTTTAAATATATCACAAAACAGAAAGAAATCAAAACCTCTGAAGGTGTTACCAGGCTGATAAGAGAACCCAACGTATTTTTGTTACTTATTCCAGAATATGAGACATCTTTGCAAACATTTGAGAAATAAGGCGAGGAACAGACTGGCAAGCCATAAAGTCACTTTCATTGAAAAGAAGCAAATTCTGCAGAATACCTCAGAAGTGGGGAAAAGAACAGAAAATAATCCTTTCCATGTACAATATAGCAAGTCCAATAAAGTAATGAGGAAGCTCCTGTTGTAATACTATATATACAGAGAGAAAAAATACAACTGCTTTGTCTGTAATAGTATATATATAGAAAAAATAACTGCTTTGTCTCAAATGGCACCTTGTGACATGCAAGTATGTGACCACCATGTGTTCACTGTTGGGACTCTTAAGTGTTTCTTAAAATGAAGCTGTCACATTGAGAAAAAGACCAACACATGCAGTCAGGGCACTATGGGAAGGCAAAATGTGGGTTGGAGCCCTTGTTTACAGAGTACACTGATAATCAATATAGAGGTGTGGATTCATTCCCCTCTGGGAAAAAAAAGGACATGCAGGAACCAGCTCACACTGACGGAATTGGTGACTGCATGATCCTGTGACACCGGATTGCATCCCTTTTCTCTACTGTAAGTGCTAAAGGGATTTTTTTCTTAATCTCTGCATGCCAAAAGAATCGTGGTCAAAAACCATAAATGGTTTTTTGAAAGATAGAAAACTTCCCAAAAATTTCTCTTTTCCTAAAACATGAGAATTTAGAATCCAAAAGCATTGTTATTTTCCTCCAGAAACAGTAGCTCCTTTCATTGTCATTTTCAATCCTCAGGAGAGCGTTGCGATGAGTTAGACTGGTCAGTTGGGTTACATTTCCTCTGGGAACTGTGATGCTGTTGCTGAGACAGAGGTACCAGGGGGTCATGGGAGCAGATAATCCTCAGTCTCTTCTTCCGCTGTACTCCAGGGTGCTGTCTGTGAGGAGGAGCTCTTTGCGGGGGCCGAGGAGCTTACTGCCCCCACAGCACGGCCCTGGAGGTAGCCTTGTTCCGGGTTCTCAGCCTGCCAACATTTCCTGCCTATTGCATCAACAGGGGCTGGACTCCGGGGCAGCAGGACCAGCATGCGGGGCAGTAGCACAGGCAGGCAGCTAAACACCACACAGCCGCTCGCCCGCTCATTCCTCACCCTCCCCACCCCCAGTGGGATGGGGGGGAAAAAAACAACGAACTTGTGGGTTGAGATAAAGGGAGTTTAACAGGACAGAAGAGGAAGGGATTAATAATAAGAATGATGATGAAATAATATAGAAAATGAGTGCTGCACAATACAATTGCTCACCACCTGCTGACCGATGCCCAGCCAGTTCCTGAGCCACAGTTCCTGCCCGTCAGCCAACTCCCCTCAGTTTATATACTGAGCATGACGTTATATGGCATGGAATATGCCCTTGGCCAGTCTGGGTCAGCTGTCCTGGCTGTGCTCCTTCCCAGCCTCTTGTGCACCTCCCTGCTGGCAAAGCATGGGATGCTGAAAAGTCCTTGACTTAGTATAAACACTACTCAGTAACAACTCAACCATCAGTGTGTTATCAACACTATTCTTATACTAAGTCCAAAACACAGCACTATACCAGCTACTAGGAAGAAAATTAACTCTATCCCAGCTGAAAACCAGGACACAACCCCGCCTGCCATAGCTTGTGTAAGGGTCTGTACCATTTTTTTTTCTCACAGTGCTGCCCTGCCCGTTCCAAGATTTGGGGTGTTCTGCGGGAGCAGCTTCTGAGAGAGAGCGAGCCTTGCCTTCCCCCCTCCTTGGTCCAGAAATTTGGCATTAATTAAAATGTAAAGGCAACGTTACTGCTTTTAAAACCTTAATTCTCCATCATGACATACTTAATAATGTGCCCTAAACGTTCTGTTTTGATCTGAAAGGAGCATATAAGACAAGTTGTTTATGAAGTTGAGGCAAAATTTCTCACTGTAATAATTTGGAGCAAAATTCCACATTAACATTGGTGGATTAATGTGTGTTGTCACTGTATGGGAATAACACCTTCTGCTTTACCCAGGCCTGCCTTCTTGGGTTTCTCAGGGTGGCAAAAGCTGCGCTGTAAACATTTGGCTGTTAAGGTTAGCTTCAGCAGCATACATATGTTAGGAAATGCATTGACAGCTCCTTCTTCTTCCTCTGCAGCTTGTCACTGTCACATCAATGGCTCCTTCTCAGAGATCTGTGACTCTCGGACAGGCCAGTGCGAGTGTAAAGCCAACGTGATTGGGCGCCGGTGCGATGTCTGCAAGGTGAGTGACAAGAAATGGTGTTTTCTCCCAGTTTTCTTCCCTGTTTGTCATGACTAAATACAGTTTGAGTTTGGATAGTTTTTCAGTTTTTGCTTGTTTTTCACTTAAAGAACATATATGGGTTGTTCTTATGTACAGAAAGATAAAATAGCTGGTTATTAAATGTTTTCCAAAGGTTTTCTAGAACAAAATGAAGAACATTGCATTTGCATGCAATGAGCACATTTTAGCCCTCACTGTATGCACATTTTTATAGATGGTATATACACTTTATATTCTGAAAGTTTGATATAAATAAATTAGTTAAAAGTATTGCAGTTCTGGGGGAAAATCCCTCTATGAAGAGAGTTGCAAAATGCCTGATAACACCTGATTTTCAAAAAAAGCAGAATGCTAGTTTACTACTTGTGTGAATGTTCTGCTTTTATGGTTTTTGTTAGGGGTTCTTCATGTGTTGTCCAAATTAAGTATTCTTTTTTGGTGAAAGTGTCTTTTGCCTTGAGGTTGTTTTGCTGTCATATAAATCACTGAAAAAAACTGCTTCATGAGCATTCACAGAGTTTTCTTTAGGCTACTAAGGAATATGTTCTAGTGCGCTGCATGTTTCTCTAGCTCAGCGTGAGGACTTGTGGATTAGGCCTGTGTCCTCAGAACACCTCCATATGTGTAATTTAAAGCACATAAATCATTCTGCAGAAATCACAAGGATCATTTTCATCCTGCATAAACTGCGTAATTTCTGAAGAGGTTTGCTCAGAATCTCTTATTCAACAGTACTTAAAAGAGTCCGTTCCATGAAAAATTGTCGATATCGGTGGAATTTGCACAGGTTGTATAACATACACAGCAAATATGTCAAGCTTGTTGATACAAAATTGGCTGTTGGTTGGAATTAATCTTTGTTTACTACTGTGTTTATTATTGTCTTTATTCCTGTAGTCTTTTATTTGCTGTAGTTTCATTATCTTCACTTTCTAACTGTTTACTTTTCATTCTTAAAGCCCACCTACTTCTGGGCCCCAGAAAAGCTGTTTTGTATACCCTGTGGCTGCAGTGCTTTAGGATCCATGTCACTGCAATGTGATATGTCAGGAAGATGTATCTGCAAATCAGGATTCATGGGCAGACGCTGTGAAATCAGCAGACAGGTGCCTAAATTGAAAGAAAATGCACGAAGCAGTCAGCAGATCCGAGTCCCCCCTCGGAGATGGGGCGTCAGCAGTGCCAGTGGGTGCCCACGGGGTGCTTACCGGCCTGCTACTCCGGTAATCAGAAACTGTGTGCATTGCATGGGCTGAAATCTCGTAATTTGCTTGTGTTTGGAGCTCCCGCAGGTTTTTTTTTAAGTTTATAATACACGTGCTACAATATATGACATTATCAAGAAACACACAGGCTCAGAAGACAGGTAGCCTTTTAGGATACTTCTGCACTCCTAGGGCTTCTCATAGTGCAAATGACAATATAGGCCAGAAGTCAAATAACCAGAATAAGTCCAAAAGCGGCACCATCAACAGCAGTATGCAGAAAATGTATGCGTGAAAATGTATGTATTCACAGCAATGGAATCAGTGGGATTTTCATGGCATTCCTCTTCTAACAATCCAAAAACCAAAAGCTTGAGGAGTTTGTGAGAAGGACCAACCCCAGAGGCAAAATGTTAAGATCAAATGTCGAAATATCAAACATAAGTGGTGTTGAAAGTTTTCATTAGTGAATATGGCCAGTTATCTGAGCCATTTTTAACTGGGCAAAGTTCCCATTATTTGAATGTAATGCCCACAATGACAGAAGTATTCATTGTTTATCACATACCAACAAAGCAACTTATTTCCTAAAATGAAGTAATTATGATGCAACTGCTTCTAACAGAACAGTGTTTCGGGAATGTTGGGTTTTTTTGCTGCAACTCAAAACCTCCACACTTATCAAACCCAGTTTGAAAAATACCTGGCAGTGTTTTTTCTTCTCGGCCAGACTCTGGGACCCATGTTGTATTTGCTCGTATGGATTCCCTTGGAGAACATGAGCTTTTACCCATTTAACATATATTATGTGTTGCCCACACAAACACTCAACATACAGGCACACAATATAATAACATTCAGAAATTTCGTCATATTTCCTCATTGTCTTCTAGGTTCTTACCTCTTGTTTGGAAAATGTGATTCTCAGAACTTCTGTATGTAAACAAGTTTTTCTGAGGGCTCAACTTGAGGATTCATCTTGGGGGTTTGCATGACTGATACAAACGTCTTTCGCTGTGCAGAGCTCATCACAATACAACCCAGCATGCCAGTGATCTTTTCTTCCTTTACGCAGTGTGGAGTGCTAGTGTATCAGACTTTTTCTGGCTTTCACCCATATAAACAGAATTTATTAGATCCTATCAAACTTTCTATTGAGAACTGAGCTGCATGCTGTGCATTGGTGACTTCACTGCATTAATCTGAATGTCTGTCCTGAGATTTTTACATATTCATGTTTCTGTGTGTTTCTTCCTGTGGAAAAGAAATCTTTAGAGATAGTCTCTATGTTTAATTGAACCTTGGAGTTTAATTCTATGAGTTTGAGTATTTCATTCTCTCTGACACACCGTGTTCTGTCATGTCGAAGTATGTAATCGGCAAAACATTTCAGTATAGAATTTGGAAATGAAAATCAGGGTAATTCTTTATTATATTGTATATGATCAATCATAATTCATATGATCCTTCAGGCCAAATTCTGACAGCAGGTGTGGTCCTGTATTCTGATACCTACCATCAGATTCTCTATGGGAATTTGGAACTTCAATATTAACCTCAGAGATCAGATTTCAGGACTTTTACATGGAAACCTGCTGAAGCCTCTGGGAATTCACCTACACAAGAGGTTAGGGGTTCCACTGTGGAACAAACCCATATAAAATGTAAGTCAGTGCAGCTCCACTGACTTGAAAAATTTGTGCTAATGTATACTAGGTAAAAATCTACCACCACATGCTTAGGTCACACAGTATATATTATAAAAGTAAATATTTCTATTTATATTCATTAGCAGTGATCTTTTTAATATCTCATTTTTAATATTTTTGCTTTCCTAGCAAAGTCTCTGATAGATTTTTACTATTAAATGTTGTAATGTCAATTTCAAGTGGTTAGTAATATGATTTGGATTTCAGTATTCTCTGGAAATCATCATACCTGAAAAAAAGGTAGAAAAATACTCCCATTTTAAGTCACTCTAGCTCAACTAAGTTCATAATTTGGGTATCGAGTACGGTTTGCTCCTAGGGGCCTCTGTTAGCTGGCGCAGTGAAACCCATGGGTTCTGTTCGTTAAAAGCTTCATGCAGAACTCCATATTACAGTGTACAAATGAGCATGCATCTTTGCTTTTTACAAGTATACTTTTTGCACTCCACTAGTGGAATTAAGGAGGAAATTTATTACTGTAGTTGATAACAATTATTCTGCTTCTGTAGGAACTTTACAGTACTCAATGCAAAAAAAGAAAGTGAAGAATGAACATAGAAGAGAAACAGAGGCTCATTGATTACTTCTATCTTAGTCTTAGACCTAACCCAAAGACAGGGGTTTTATCTTAAAAACAGATAATTCCCATTATTTGGTTGTAATGTACACAAGTATGTTGTATCTATGTTCTTCTAAAATTATTCCTAAGTATCGTTTGAAAGAAATGCCCTTGAGTTACAGAATACTTTATGCAGACATTGCCCCTGCTCAGAGATAAAATCTAGTTGTTTCGAGACTTTCCAGTTGAATCAATCTCCATTCATAGCGGAGAATTTGAATTCACTCTCTTAGCAACAAAGTCTGCCTGACATAATCTTACAACCCAGACACAGGATATGTATATGGCGCTGACATACATTCCATTTCTTGTGGGAACTGTACCTATGGAAACACAGCCTCGTAGGAAATCTGTTACACTGCAGACCATTCATTATAGCATCAGGTAACACTGAAATCTTTATTCTTTTTCAGCTGTGTAGGGTATTTAGTGCCCTTGCCCCCGTGTTTTACTGCTACAGTTCAATCTTTTAAGAGTAGTATTTCAGTGATAAAGAGGAAAGAACCACTCTGACCTCACTACGCTCTCAGCTTTTCCTCTTCTCTTCTGGTAATCGTTCCATGTACTAACTGCTCTTCTTCCCTCTGTGGCAGCCTGAAACATTTGGCTTGCAGTCTTCAAGAGGATGTGTTCCCTGCAACTGCAACTCTTTTGGTTCCAAGTCCTTTGACTGTGATGGAGATGGACAGTGTTACTGCCAGCCTGGAGTGACAGGAAAGAAGTGTGACCGCTGTGCTCATGGATTTTACAACTTTGAAGAAGGAGGCTGTACTCGTATGTAAATTCTTTGCAGCCAATTGCAAATTTGTTTGTTTGTTTATTACTAAGATTCTAGTTTGTCTGGTTTTGGACTGCCTAACAAATTTTCCTGACAGGTAGGTATTTTCATAGACAGCCCTGTAAATCAATCAGTTGGCAAGGACAGTGATTAGCAAGAATAAAAGACCCAAGCAATTGCTGCTATGTTAAGGTCAGTTTATGGCTAATCTAATATGTTTAGAAGGAACAGGAATGTCCTTTTCTCCAACTGCTTTCTGCCAAAAAAGTTCCTACGAAGCTCCTATAATTTAGTTATGATAACAGTATGAGAGAAGGCCGATTAAGGTGCTTGCGAAATAACATCAGCTTGAAGGGATATGAATGGAAAAAAAAGTATTTAAAATTGCTTTGCTTATAGATTTATGCCAAACCTTTTTACCGTCCTTACATGGTTGATCGTCTTTTATTACTTTTCTATACAGTAATATTTAGGATCTTGCTTACTTGTATACTTTTCCTGTACAACAAGATCTACAGGTAAAATTCTCTACTATGTCCCTTGTGTAAACACATGAAAAATATGCTTTTCCAGATGCTGAAACTCTAGCATCAGACATAAATATTTCCAGCCATTTCTTTACATTTATGTTTGTCCTTTGGACACTAGGTCAAACACTGAAATGAATGCTTTCTGTCCTTAAAGCAATACAGACTGTTAGGTCAAAAGGAACCTAATCTATAGGTCTCTTCACAAGGAGATATCCATCTTCACTAAGAGAACTGTATTTTTAAAGTCTCATAGACTCATTTAGGTGTGATGATGGGAGACATAGATGGATGTCTCGTGCAGCTGGCTCCTGGGATGGCAGAATGGCAACGGCACCGCAGCATTCTTTGCTCATGGCAGGGTGCTGTAAAGCCAACAGTATTGCTGCTATTGTTCTTCAGGCAGAAGCTGTATTCTTTCCAGAAGCAGAAATCACCATGCCCGGAGTCCTATTCCTCCTCCTTTCCCACCCAAAATTGCAGCAGAAGCAGCAAGCCTAGCTCTCTGCCGTTTTTTACTCCCTTTTTTTATGGAAGGAGAGTTGAGGCCTCAAGACCCACATCTGTTCAGCAAAATTCAATTTCATCTGTAGCGTTAATAAACCTGGAGCCAGGCTGGATTATAGATCATATTTGAAAACATTACTCTATGTTATTGTCTCCCATCGAAGGAAGGGCTCAGAAAACATTTACCGCCTTGAAAAGTTCAAACACATTGGCACCTTAGAAAAGGGAAAGGTTAGTTCAGAGGCTCACTGATGAAAGAGCTTGAAATAAAATGCACATTGTAACTGCAGTCCTAAACTTAGAACATATACAGAGGGGAAAAAAATACTACAGTTTCTATACTATAGAAACTATATGAAGACTATAGGCTTCATGATTAGTCTCTAACTCTAACATTTCACAGTTTAAAAACACATCACTATTGCGAAATACTACAAAATGTTGTTTTCATACAGTTGGGGAAGGAAAATGAGAGGGCAATTAACAAGATTTCACATTAAAATTTTAAGTGCTTTCTTGGCAAACATGAAATGGCAGCATTTAAGGAACAGTGATGAAATGGGGAAGTAGTGTAAATCCAAACAATGTTTTAAATAGAAATGTATCTGCCTGTGGTCACCAAGTATTTTAAACAACCACAACAGCTAAAGATGTTCAGAAAATTCAGAATTTTAGAAGTTTCAAAGTTAATAGAACAGATGGAGAGGAACTCTGTTTTCAAAATGCTGTTTTTTCCCTACTTATTTTTAGTAGGCTTTTATGTATTCCTTCAAATGACAAAAAAAGAGAATTACATTATGAATCACAGAGAAAATCAGAAATTTAATAAAAGTATATCAAATCATGCTAGGGAGAAAGTGCACAAAAATAAATTCCACAGTGTCAGTTAAGTATCGAATAAAATATTGGATCTCTTTTATCTAGCATTTATCCAAAAGGAATATAATTTGATTTCTTTTCTTGTGCAATAAAAAACCGTAAAGCCTAAAAAAAAACCCTAAAACATCATCAGTTAGTGTTGATGTTCTAGCAGGAAAGATACAAAAGAGGTTTCTATTTTACTATTCCTTGCAACAATTTTTTTCTATTTTTTCTTTATTTTATTTTATTTATATATTAAAAAAATCTATTTTTTCCATATTCTTTTTAATAATGATAAAAGTAAAAACACAAAAACTATCGCTCTATCACTTTCTTCCCTTCCATGTCTTTTGAGCCAATTTTGTGTTAAGAACTGAAAGCCCATAGAAGAGCTGTCATACCCAAAAGCCTCAATTTCCCAATGAGAGATATATTCTGAAATATCTTCAAGCCACAGTCTGTCAAAGGATTTTATGTAGCATGCAAAACATCTTGTTCCTGGCACGATGGAGGCAAAACTTACTATCTTCTTTGCATCAGTTATCTTATTTTGATAACATTGATGGGGAAGAATAAAGGTTGCTTCTTATTTAACTATAGATGAGTTCTACCTTTGCACATCTCTCATTACCTAGTTTTACTCTGAAGTGAAGTATTTAATACAATAAAGGCAATGAACATAAATATAGCCGTCAGCAATGAACATTATGTTACACTGCTGTATAAACACCCCAAGGAACAGGTTATCACTCAGAGCGTCACAGTTTGCTTATGATGCTTTTGCTCTGACCTTCTGGGTGACATTGACGGTGGCTATGAAAATAACCATGCACCAGCTCTAGTCCTCCAAGCAATTAGGTGTCTTGTGCCCCATAACTACTTATCATTTACATACCATGAATCTCTATTTACCACCAATGACTTGTTCACTTAATAGTGCTTTAAGAGCAAAGACCACTTTTGGAACCACTTCCAGAACCAAAGTATTTTTAATTTAATAAAATCTGCAAAGAATCCCAGTTTCTTGGGAAGGGGCACATTGTTGATGTCCTCTCAAGGCAAGAATACGTGTAATGTGAAAAAAAGGAATAGGATGGGAGAAAGACACTGAAACACCTTTTTTGCTCTTCAAGAAAAGCCTGTTTACAGCAGCAGAAATTTCAGGAGGTTGGCTCAGATTGGTGGAAGAGGTTAAATAAACTGCACGTTCTCTGCCTAGAGGGCTCAGATGCAGTTGGGTGGCTTTTTCCACGTGACAGCATTGGCCCAGAAACTGCACAGCGATATTCCTGCACCTATGTCACATGAGTGATGTAGGTGAGACATCTCAGAAGTCTCTGCATTTCTACAGTCAGTGACTTTATTTTTCCCATTGTTCTCATTGCAGCTACTTAAACCTCAGTTAACCTGTGTTCCATTGCTCCTGGTTTTGGCTTCTCTGGCTTTACCCTACCTTTCCCGTCCCACTGTGTCCGCAGATAACTGAGAGTTCACTGTACAGTAAAGGCTTTGGTGGAATGATCCTAACCTTGTTAGGGTCTGCTCTCCAGGTGTCACATAAAGGGCTAACTTTTCCTCTGCTTTTTTTTTCTCCTGTGTCCCATGAAGCCTGTGAGTGTTCACGTTTTGGTAATAACTGTGATCCCATCAGTGGCCGCTGTATCTGCCCTCCCAATACTGTTGGAGAGATGTGTGACAAATGTGCACCAAACTACTGGGGCCATAACATTGTCAGTGGCTGCAAGGTGAGTGGATCTCTGTTTTCTCCATGTGTGTTGCCTCTTTCCCATGGGGTCAATACAATGATTAGTAGCGGGAACACAATTTTAGGTTTGTAAATCCGCATTGCGAGTTTTCGCGTCAGACTATGGTGTAAATGTTGGCAAACTCTTACTGAGCATTACAGATCCTCTGCCTAAAGGTACGCAGCCTGTAACACTGAACACCCTGTTTATACTGCTGTCATGCTGAGTCAGTATCCTGCTTAAGCCTGGTTTCTTTTATCATCGCTGTGATTAACGTGATTGAGGAGATTACCGCAGTATTGTGCGATGTATATAGACATATAGTTACAGGTAACTGACAGTGCTTTTGCAGAACAAATTTACTTTGGACCTAATTGTGATACTGGGAATTTGTACTTGAAGTTTACTTGAGAATGGCTTCAACTTGTGCATAAAAGACAGTGAAGAGAGAAGAAAAGAAACAGCCACGTTAGCTGTAAAACACACTTTCTTCCTATGTTCTTAAAGGGGAAATAAACGTCCTCATTAGCCCTTAAATCCTTATTCCAGTGTTTGACACGGTTAAAAAAATTCTGAAGGGGAGGGAAGAAGGGAGCAGAATAGGAAAACAATGGTAGGATGTCAAAGAGGCCATGAAAGCTGCTGTTAATATCCTACTCTTGGGTTAAGGGGAGCAGTATTTGGTTAAGATTGAAAACTAGTGAGAGTGAATATTTGTGCAAAGTTCAAATGCCTTCTCCTCTCTGCTGTTCTCATTGATGACGAGGAGTTTATAGTAGTGCTGCAATTACTCCAAAAAACTATGTCTTGTCTGAACATGGTCATATGCCATTAACGCTCTTTCTTAAAAGGCTGTTTGTCATGTAGCTCAGGCTGCAAACTAATTATCAAGAATGATTTCTTTTTTGTATGTATGGAAAACTCCTCTTGTGAAACCTCTGCTATGCTGCTGTGATATAGACTCTTGGCTTCTGAAACCAGCCTAATGAGGTTGAAGACCTCTGTTTGAGCTCTGGAGTATATTCTGTGATTGTCGTTTATGTGAGTGCATTAGTATGGCAGTTCCATGGCACCATCTAAATTAATAATGATCTATCAGCCCACATCTCTTTCAGTATGTTGCAGCTAATTTCTGCAAAGTGAGATGTGAATCTCCTGCTTGCGCTCTTTGTAGAAGATTTCCAGGGCTGTCATAACTCAGAGGGATAGAGAGCATTGCATAAAACTGCTTGCTCACAAAACAAACATAACATCTGATTGTAATTTAGGTTTTGATATTGCACATAAAGCTATTTCGATGTATGGTGAACAATTTGCTTTCTAAGCTCTATGTTCAAATGTATTTTGTAGAATAAGCTTCTTTCCATCAGAAGATTTTATTTCTTAGGTTAAGTAGTAGTCTAGCAGCCTAACATTTAACCAGTAGTTAAATAGTTTCTCTGGCATTCAGTAAAGATTTAATTTGAATGTTTCTTGTATATAATCACCTTCTTTATAAATGGTCTTTTCAGATCAGAAGAAAGGTGCTTTAAGTATTCATGTAATAAACAGTTTTGCTTAGAAAATGAATCCACATTTTCCTCCTCTTTTTCAGCTTTTGTGTCCTTTATTTTAGCAAGTCTATCCATGCCAGTTACTGTGGTAACCTGTACCACTGGCACTTGAGTTTGCTTCTGCAAGCTGAACTTCTCCATAGGAGATTCTGGTCACGCCAGTGATCACAGCAAATACCCTGTGCTAACTTTGCAGTACAGTCACAGTAATAGCACTGAGGGATTCTTCTGTTCTTTAGAAGCCTTCAGCTTTCCCTGCTACTTACTTCTGTACTCAATATCTAGACCTCCTGGCAAATGACCTATTTCTATCCTTACCTGCCTGTGCAAGTCTCATTCTGTGAGCAAGTTTACTTCCCAGTACATCACATGACTAAATCTTTCTCTCTTAGCATGTAATAAGAACCCTGTTTATACAAAGATGATAGTTGCCTGTCTGATGGATGAGTAATAAACATTGAACTAGATTCCACTGGGATCACTGCCCCTGAACAATTCCAGTTTTGGCAAAGTGGTCTGAACATGCCCTGCAGAGGATTTACATAGAAAGCACTTTTTAGAGAGCACTTACAGTTTTGAAGTTAATTATGTCCGCAAAGCATCCCAGTATCTTGACCCTTTTGGATTTATTTGATTTCACTGCCAAACTTATCAGTGATAAGTAATACCTTTTCGAAAAGAAAACAGCATTGTAAATGTGTTTAGTGTAATTGTTTGACCCTTGTTGAATAAAGATAATGCCTAGCCTTATAATTCAGATATGTTACCTTGGGACAGTGGAAATTCACTGCTGTACTTTATTTATAGATACTTGAAAGAGGTGAGTTGCCTTTTTGTTGGGGGTTTGGTTTTTTTTTTCAGAAGCACAATTGCAATTTTCTCCTTGTTTCTCTCTTTTATAGCCCTGTGACTGCAGCCTCATTGGAGCCCTGAGTTCTCAGTGTGACTTAAATACAGGCTGTTGCTTCTGCCGTCCTGAATTCTCTGGGGATAAATGCACTGAGTGCAGGTTGGGTTACTGGAATTATCCACAGTGTGTTGCTTGTCAGTGCTTCCTGGCAGGGACTGATCCACAGAGCTGCGATACAGAGTTGGGGAAGTGCTCATGCGTTGATCATACTGGCCAATGCAGCTGCAAGGTAGGACAATGAGGGTTATAAGCTGATCTTATAACTGCTGAGAAGCTTATTCCAAAATTCATTAACACTTGTACTTGTCTGTTCCAACAATGTATGCAAACAAATCTAGTTGGTTTTCATAGTGCATTTGCTAACTGCTGTGGGAGGAGTCCAACATAAAGAAAGACTTAAATGCTTATCAGTTGCTTTTTCACACACACTTGCCAGGGTAGCATTCTCTTAAGTTCTCTTCTCACTTTGTATTTCTTCCTGTGTTTACAAAACTGTTGCAAATTTAACCCCATTCAATACAATTCCTGTTCAGATATTTGGCAAATTAAAAGCAAAGACATCAGTAATAACAGTGTGCCACAGTGCTAGTTCTTTATAGTACATTGGCTTAGAGGGAGTCAATACGGATCATTTTTTGAGTAGAATTCACTGCATCCAATTCAGGATCACTAAAGCAAAGACTTTTGGCATCATCACCCACAGCACTCTTATTTGGAATTTTCTTGGTAGAACAGCACACTCAGGTGCTTTGAAAATTGGCTGAATTGCTGAGCTTAAAGGGTGATAATTGGTGGTTTGCCATGCAGTTGGCAACCAGCAAGCAGAGTACACCAGAGCCAGTACCTTCATCAGTGACACACATGACAGAATTCACCATCAACATATTTGAGAATATTGCTCATTTGGAGGAGGTAGAGATTGACATGCTGAACAGTAGAACTACGGTCTAGAGGGTCCTTGAAAAGCTTGATTATTGGGAAAATAGTAAGGTCATGAATTGGAGTGGAATAACCTCAAGAATCAGTACAGTTTTGGAGAAAAAGTCTGAGTGGTAATCCTGCTGAAAAGCACACACAGGCTTTGGGGAATGGCAAACTGCATATAAGCCAACCATGTACTGTCATTTTAAATAAGGCAAACTGTCTACTGAGCTGGATGCATTGATCATACTGGCCAGTGCAGCTGCAAAGTAGGACATATGAAGACCATGACCAACAGAGGAAAGTCTTTATGCCCCTCTACTCAGTGCTGATAACACTGCACTTAGAAATGCTGACAAGTTCTAGGACCTGATTCAAGAGTGTTTGTGAGAAACTCGAGAGGATCCAGAGAAGGGCTACAAAGACTCTTAGAGCAGATGATCTGTAAGGACATACTGAGAGAGCTGGACTCTTTTAGACTGCAAAGAATAGAGGCTAAGAAAAACCGTAGTTGCAGCCTACAGCCACGTCAAATATTAGTTGATGGAGTCAAGTCCTTTCTGATAGCAGCAAAAGATGTGACGAGGGACAACAGCTGTAAATGGCAGCTTGGGAATTTTGGGTTGGACGTTAAGGGAAAAAAATTCACTAGGAGGGTTATGCAGCACTGAAACAGATTATCCAGAAAGGTTGTGAAATACCCATTCTTGGAGATTTTCAAGAATTGGCTAGAAAGAGGCATCGGTTAACCTGATCTAGTATTGGTGATAGTCCTGCTTCAAGGAGGAGGTTTTCAAAATTGACCTCTAGAGATTCCTTCTGTGATTTTGATTCATTCTTTTTCAGGGACTGTATTGACCCAAAGAGCTAGTAAAATGGAAGGATGAATATAATGATTGAATTGCCAGGTAATTCTTTTGTTAAATGGGCACAAGTCACTTCATTCTGAGTTTAAAGGATAGACTTAATGGAGCAACTGTAGAACAAATTAGATTGGAAGGGACCTATGGATGTCATCTAGTCCAGTGTCTTGTTTGAAAGACATTGCTGAGGCAGTATTTCCAAGGATGGGGATTTCACAACCTCTTTGTGCAAACTACTTGACCACCCTCCTGTTTTTCTGGTGGATTTGAACAGAAAACATCACGTTCTATTTCGCAAATACTGATTCATTTGATGGTGAGACCATAGGAAAACTGAAGTGAGTAGATCACATGGACAACCTGAGTAAAACTCAGTGCAATGATCAATGTTATTTGTCCTGTGTCGTCCTCTGAAATGGAAAAATAGAAGTATTTCAATTCTTTCAGCCTCTCCTGATATGTGATGTGCTCCAACCCCTCTAACCACCTTGGTGCCACTTTTCTGGATTAGGTCCAGTATGTCACTGTCTTTCTTGTAGCTCTTGTAAGCACTAAGTAGAAAGAATGGAGGTTTATGGCATTTTTAAATAGAAATGTTTATTTGTGATTCTGTTAAGGCTCCTGTAGTTACTTCTACCATTCTGTAAGTGCGAATTAACAGTATATATTTAGATGATGATTAATGATAAAAAATTGCAATTGACATGAAACAAAATGCAAAGCAAGTAAAATTCACAATTTATGACAGAGAATGGACAAATAATACCGAATTAAGTCAGCAGATTTTTTTCCCCCAGAATTTAAATCTAAGGTTGAATTTAAATCTCGGGTTGGTTAACCTTTTGTGTAAGTTTTTTGAAGCTAGATTTTAATAAAATGGTAATCGTTCCCATTTAAACCTGCTGTTATAGCAGGAGCCCCTTTATCAGCCCTGACAAAAAGCAGCAAAATCTAAGCTAAATACAGTGTAGGCACACTTGCTGGTAGACTTACATGTGGAAATGAGGATTAAAAATATTAAATCGTTGGGGGTAATGTTGATTTCCTGTATAAGCTTTGGAAAGTTGAATTTGTTTTTTTGATTGGCTTCTTCACATTACTCTGAAGAGAAAAAAAAGGGGGAGGAAAAGCCACCCAGTGCTTTCATATTGTTGGTTTTTTTAAATACCTCGGTCTCACTATGAAAATGGTTTTAAAAGGCTATGCATAAATTATTGTGTATCTGGCCCTATCTAGTATAGCTTTTTATTTCATCTAATTGAAAAATGAAAATAAAAGCATTGACATTACAACAGTGAAACATTTCAGCCTTGTTAATACTGTTCAATGATGTGGAAAACATTCAGGAAGAGGGGAAAGCTTTTCTCTGCAATATTTCCATTAGAATATGTTTCTCAGCAAAAACATTTAGTACTGTACCTTAAAAATTCTAACTTGTCAAAACTAATTCCTATTAAACAAAAGGCTTGATTAACCCTGGAATTTCAGGAGGACATTTTTTTTCTTATCTTATCAATCAGTTATTGAGCTTGTCATGCTCAACATGCCATTTGATTTTTCTGTGTTTACAACTGTCAGTATGAAGCCAGCATCCATTGCTCAGAGCTACTCAGTTCATACAAATGCAAATGCCTCAATTACATTAATTGTATATGTTTGCATACACACTTGATAAGAAGCTGAAAAGTTCCTTGAATATTTCTTTACACTCATTATTATTTCTTTCTGCACCCTGTTATTATCATTACTGTATGATTTTCTTATTACTGCCTAGAAAGAAAGCTTTCTTTTTTTCTTTGTTTTTCTTTTTTTTTTTGCTTTGTTTTATTTTTTAAATGTTCTTTCTCTTCCAGGTTAATGTGGAAGGTGTCCACTGTGACAGGTGCAAGTCTGGTACATTTGGTCTCTCTGCCAGAAACCCACTTGGCTGCAGCAGTTGCTATTGCTTTGGCCTGACTACACAGTGCAGTGAGGCAAGGGGGCTGATTCGCGTGTGGGTGAGTAGGAAACTGCTGAGCCATGTAATGCGATAATGTTGTTTCCTGCTGGCATCTTTTAGTCAGGCACTGAGACGTAGCAAGAAAATGGCCAAACATTTAAGCAATCTTTTTCCTCCTTATACCTTGAGAAGTGGAGAGAGTGATATGTTCCATTAGACAAGCAGGGTCCAGGCATTGAAAGAAAATAAGTAGATACGCAAACCAGGGATAGGATAGCTGACGTCAAGCCAAAGATATTAAAACCCAGAAAAGGGCAAGCTAGTTGTGTGGGGAAATTATGCAGTCCAGTGCATTGTAACATAATCTCTGGTATATGATACACAATTTATGCAGGTGTATTCAAGGGTCACAGATGCTTGTTGTCCAGCATAGATTTCCCATGGTTCAATTAATCTATTTAATTTTCATTGTTGTTTTGTTGTGTTGTTTTAATATTAAAAAAAAGAGCTTATTAAAGCTCTATTGAAATCAAAGAATGGGAGGGTGTAATCCATCAGAGCAAACAAAGAGCTCTCCACCTTTTGGTTGAAGAGGGCCTTGAGACCCATGCTAGACTGACAAGACAGACTGGATGTCTCCATTCATCTATACAACAAGCACAAAACACACATTGAGACCGCTGCCATCCGTCACTGCTGTGCCAGCTCCTCAGTTGCATTCTGGAGGAGCTGTTTCTAATGGAAAATGGCTAGTTCAGTCCCCATGTATGGTCAGTCATATATCTGCTAGAAAAATTGTTTCACGCCCAAGCATCCATTGGATAAGGGTACTTCAGGCTGAAGTCAAGGTTACTTGATTACAATCTTACTAAAGAGTTCATATCTTTTGGTTAAAGTAATATGCATAGCACCCATTCTCACCTTCATTGTTCAGTCCAATAGCACCTCTTTCCCTTCCCAGTGGATGAAGTGATTTATCATGATCTGACCCAGTTTTTCTCATTATTTCGATTTTGCCTATCATATGCTGGTAGGCTGGAGATGAAAGGCTGTAAAAGGCTGACAAGTTATAAAATTTAATCAAGTTCCATGACAGCAACAGTTCCGGAAAATTGTGTTTTGACCTTTGTGGTAACACAAACCAGAAACATAGTTTAAACCTCCTGATTATTTTTTGTCTCTTGATTAATTTCCTTTTGTATTTATGCTCATATCTAAACAAGTCTATGTCCACATCTCATCTAGTTTTCAATACTCTGATCTATTTCAGAATTGATTCAGAGTTGTAAACTGAGTGAGACTGGATTCTGCCAGCTGCTGGTGGCTATTTCAGATACTCTCAGGTGCTTCAAATAGCATTAGACATGTTTAGACAAGCAAATCCTGTCTTACATGACAATAAGGGAAGGCTGATCTGAAATTCAAATGTGTTGACCACTTTCTTGATGTCTAAAGTAGTAAACAGTAAAATACAGTTATGATAGGAATTCAGGAAATCTCACTTAGGGCTGGAAATGTTAGGAATGCTTCCGTGTCTGGTCAGTCCAAAGATGCTGCTGTAAATGGAAATACTAAGATGCTTAAAGTCCAGTGCAGAGCTTGGGTGATTCCTCATTACCTGATCCCTATCTCATGAAAAGCCTGTTAATGGGATGACTGTTAGAGATATGACTCTGCATTTGCTTTCTTTGTTTTCCTCGCTCCTTGGGAGAAAGCAATTTTGATACCAACTCTTTGCATTTGTTCACACACTTCCTGTGATACTTTCATCTGCACGGAATTACTAAGACTCTTATTACAGTTATTGATCAAAACAATGATTTCTATATAATGCTACTGAGAGTCTTTCAACAAGTCTAAGAAAATTACAGGTATCTAAGTGGCATCCTTACATTTTTCATTAAATCTGAATTTGGAGTTACAGAAACCCTGAGCCCTCACTCTCTGCATATTGCTCGGAGAACACTTAGCTTAAATGCTGCGTAAAAGTACCAAGGGATCAGGCACTGTGTACCCCAGCCCCAGTGATGTATAAGTGTTGGTGACAAGTATGCTGCTTTGTAAGGTACATTTCTCACAATCCAAACAGAAGAGACCCGAGACTAGAATAGCACTATGAAAATCGCTTCAATAAAATTAATGGAATCACTTGCTGATAAAACTGTTTTAACCAGTGCTAGTATGTTCTTTGTTAACATGAGGACAAGGTGCAAAAGGCTTGAGGGGGAAGTCATTATTATCACTGTTTATACCTGAAGGAGTAGTAAGTCTGTTTGTGACAAATTGTTCATGATGTGAAATGAAATTACCTGGAAATAATTTTTTAAAGAGTTAGAATTTAAAGACTAAAGCTTCATGGGGAAAAATAGACTTTATTTTCTTCTTGATTTTTTTTTTTTTTTAATATGCATAGGTGACCTTGAAGCCGGAGCAAATGATTCTGCCACTGGTGGATATAAAGCTTCAGAGCAGCACTCTTTCAGGGATTGCATTCCAGCCTCCTGAAATAGTAGCAGATATAGAACAGGTGATGCGGGATCTTCGGTCAGAACCTGTTTACTGGAGACTTGCAGAACAGTTTGAGGGACAAAAGGTAAACATAAAATTCCACTGAATACTGACATGGATTTTTTTTTTTTTTTTTTATCTTATATGTGTATTTTGCAATACCTTTTTTCCCTTCCAATAAGCTTGTCATCATACAGTGGAAGATACTTCAAAAGAAAATAAATGCCATTCCATTATTAAAAATTATTTACTCCATTATCAGGAAAATTCATAAATCTGTAGCATAAACACTACATTAAAGTAGATGTTTACAGACAGTAACATGTAATATTTTTCCACAGGGTAGATTCCCTTGTAAAAATGTTGTTTGAAAAATTAAGCTGCATTACTTTAATATAACTCCCTTGTTAATTTTTGTTTCTCTCAATTTTAAACAAAAAATGCCTGTTGTTTTAAGTTAGACAGGAGAAAATGATTGAAATAAGCCTCCTTTTGGATATTGTTATGTGCCTCTGTGATGATTTGTTTTGCACTTTTGATATTTCTTGATTCGGTTTGGGAAAGTTTAGATGTTTCTTTCTCTAAACACAAACTTTGGGGAGCACCAAGGCACATATAAACTAATAGAGAACATTTTGGTTTTAGGATAGTACAATAACAAATTGCTGCTGGGTATTTCTGAACACAGCCCTTGTCCCCAGATAGTTTCACAAGTATATTTTGCTATTTTCTACCACACACTGATTCATCAGTCTGCGCACAGGTGCAGGGTGTATCTAGCTCCTACATATCCCCGGGAATTTATCTTTAGCTAACTGAAAATGAGATTTCTTTTCCTACCTTCATTTTTGCTTTGTTAGCTGGCTGCTTATGGAGGGAAACTGAAATATGCAATCTACTTTGAAGCACGAGAAGAGACAGGTTTTACTACTTACTACCCACAAGTCATCATAAGAGGCGGGCCTCCCACCCACACGAGAATTATTGTCCGGCATATGGCTGCCCCTCTGATCGGGCAGCTGACAAGGCATGAGATAGAGATGACGGAGGTAACGCTTCCTTCTGCTTTTTTCCCCAGAACTTAAGCACCTGCTTCTTTTTAATACTGTTAATAATCTGGTTTTGTATTACTGTTTTTCAGCATGAATGGGAATATTATGGTGATGACCAAAGAGTCAGAAACGCTGTGCCCTGGGAATATTATCGTGATGACCCAGGTATGAACAGGACAGTGTCCCAGGCAGATTTCACCTGGAAGCATTATGGAGATGACTCAAGACCAAGTAGAGCTGTATCCCGGGAAGACTTCCTGAATGTGCTGTATGATGTTCATTACATTCTCATTAAGGCTACTCATGGCAATATCATGAGGCAGAGCAGGTAATTATTTCATGCAGTGGTCTGTAATAGTGCAGTAGTCACAGATAACCTGATAGACCTCCCAGCTATTCCCAGCAGAATTTTTATTCATAACATGGGCAATAAGCAGTTGCTAAGAAGAACAGAAGGACTTAGCATTCAGCATAGCAGAAGATGCAGGAGAGGGAAATTTTATTCAACAGAAAATTTAAATCACAATAAGCAATACATCCTGAAACAAACCCAAAGTATTTTTTGAATAAAAGTCTACTTTTTGAAAACATGATGCTGTAATTAAATATAAATGTTAGCATATGAAGGAATTTTCTCTTGCAAATGGGAAATGAGGTAAAAAGCCAAGGATGAAAGAGTACCTCTTTTAATGAAATATTACTTAATCCAATATATTAGGGGCAGATATATTCAACATTTTCTATTCAGTTTATTCATTAAGAAATTAGATGATGAAATAAAGATAACACTAAATTGGAAGTGGACAACAGACAGCAAGATGAGAGGAATAATACAAAAATATGCTGCAATCTAAAGGTCAACTATAAGATTTTACACTTTGAAAGGAGTGGTCAATTCAACAAACAAGGAACAACTGTTTAGTTACCTATTCTTCAAGGAGGGATCTGTTGTTTACAACATATCACCAGGTGAACATAACTCAGTAATGATATTCTTGTTGAGAAATTATAATATTGTAGCTGTATGACCTGCAAAGTACAAAAAACTAATCTTTTACGTCCACTCAACACCAGTAAAACCTAAGCATCAAGTTTTGGATACTGGAATTCAAGAAAAAATTATTAAAGTGTTCAGAGGATAACAGCGAACATCATCACAGGTCAGAAAATACGACCTGTGAGAGAAGGTGTAAAGAAACAGATTTATTTAGAAACTAAAAATTGCCTTAAGATGCATAAAATATTGTCTCAAAGAGAAAGAAAAGAATCAGTTCTCTGTTGCCATGGTGGATAAGTCAAAAAAGAAATGAGCTTAAACTTCATCAGGAAAAATTCACATTAGACATGAGAGAAAAATTCATGGGGGTAAAGAAGTTCTGGAATAGATTACATAGGCTACTCCTAAAAGTTTTTAATAATGAATTCACAATATCCTTTGCAAGGACACAGGAATAATTGGAGATAATCTCCAAAGGTTTCCAGGGGTCCTTTCTATGATTCTTGTCATAAAAGTAATAGGCTAAGATTATTTCTAGGTTTCTAGGTTACAGATAGTTCTATAAGAACATGACCTTTGGAGCTTGAGGGTGAACAGTAGGGGCAGATACCATGCAACTTTGCAGAATTGTGTGACAGAAGACGTAGTCATTGTTGCTGCTATTGTCTCTAAACTATATCATTTACAGAAAAGGACTTACCCAGCTTGTGCTGGCTAGATGCTAAATATTAACAACAGATGCTATAAATGTTCATTTATTTTTGGCATAGTCAATTTAGGATATTGTATTACAAGCACAGGGAACTGCCATGGAAAGAGTTATGAAAGTAATTCCCAATGTGACATGGAAAATCTGAGAAATATATCCATGTTTTGTGTCTGCTTCTCCCTTCCCTTCCGTTTGTGCACTACAGATCCTAGTTCAGCTGTGGAAGCAAAACTGAATGCTATCTCAGCTCAAGCATCATAAGCAAGGATATGAAAATGAACCTCTGTTTTCATGCATCATGAGATGCATATGACCATTGTGACTGAACTAGACATGCATTGTAATACACCATGCATTGTAATACACCGCCATTTTATCAAGGCTACCTAGTAATGATGCATATAACAGAACATAGGAGGAATTTCAGTTTCAGGGCAGGTTTGCAAGGTGGAACTTAAGAACCAAAATGTATTTTTACAGCATCACATTTCAGAATGTGGCATTTTGTATGACAGTAGGACTTAGCAAAGAGTTCATCTGTTCTTTCTGGTAACTCTCCATCTGAAGTCATAACCTTGCATATCATAATGTATTTGACTTTGGAGGTGGTTATGTTATAGTGGATTTTTATGATCTGTCTAGATTGGTAACATCGATCATATGGCATCTGAGACTTTAAGTAGAAAATAAACAGCAGGAG
>NW_010549718.1:64656-67893 GCF_000687285.1 Phaethon lepturus
CGCCTTCAATGATTTCAGAGGAAGTTTTGCTTAAGACCACAAAATAAATCCCCCAAAATGTTTTTAAAGGTTAGCGGAATATTAGCTTGCGTAAGAATTGGATTTTTTATTAAAAATAGTTTGAAACCCTCTAAAGGACAATATTTATGCTCAACATTAAACATATGTTTGAATTAAGTGACTTATAATAAGCATTTGTTTAAATAGAGTGTGTTGTGCTTTCTAAATAAGGGCCCTGTTCTAAACTAGTAAAGCGTCTCTTTCCACCTGACTGTACATAGTAGAAAAATAAAAAGCAAAAGAAACTGTGGATGGGAGAAGGAAAATATTATATATGAAGTCTTTTTAAATTTTTTAAGGTTTTTAATAGTGCCTTAATTTCAATTGCAGAGTTTAAAAGCTGCAGATGAGTGATAAAGTACAGGAAAAACGTTTTAAAATAAAGCAGCGGCAGCAGTTGGAAGCATAAAAATAGCTTAATTCTAGTGTTAGTGCTGTATTGGCTGTATAGTTTAGCAGCAATGCTAATGTTGTTTCTGCTTCAAAGCTGCAGCATTACTAGTGATTTAGAGATTTCTGCTCAGAATCGAAAGCCAAACATTTTTCTCCTATATTGTTCATTTTGTTGCCTGCTCTAAATGGAAAAATTTCTTTTATTAGGTTTTGTTTTGCTTTTCAGGCAACTGGGCTGTGATAATAAATTAGTTTGAATTGGAAGTATGCTTTCAATTTGACTGTGAATTATTTCAATATCCTTGACACTGATCAGGTAGCAGTTGTCGGACTCCTGCCTATTAGACATGTTCCAAGAACCAGCCAAGCCTGACCTTCCTTAAGTAACATTTTCACACAAACAACAGGTAGTTTTGTGGTCCCAGAGCATATTATTATGTAAATACAGCTTTCTGACAGTAACTAGTTTTTTTTGCAGCACACAGACCATTGCCTCAACTTGAAGGTGATGGGGAGGCAGATTTCATTTTGTTTTTCCCTTCAGTGTACAGAGATTTCAGTGTAAGCTTACATTGACATACCAGCTCTGAATGGTTTTGCCCTCTTTATTTTCAGTCTTCTGTTTTTACCTGGCTTTGTGTGCTTGGGTTTTCTTCTTCAATTTCCCTGCTTCACTGAACCCCTTTCTTCAAGTAGTAAGAAGGGAGCACGAGGTTCAAGTTGCTAGATGATTTGGTGATTTTGCACTGACACAAGGTATGCAAGAGTTATAGGTCTGGTCACGTAAGCTCAATCACAAAAGTCTCATTAGTTCAGCAATGGGCGTTCTGCTTTTCGTACAGTCATCCTGACATTGGTGCCTATATGCCAATGTGCAGAAGAAGAGTGTTGTTCAGTAATCAAGGTTGAACAGACTATGAGCATGAGGAGGAGTTGAGCAGTTCTGTGAGCAACTCTGCATTAGCCATATGCGTAGACACTTAATTAATAGACTCTTAGCAACATTATCAACATTTATTCAGCTAGCTATTCACACATTCTTCAACATTTTCTCTTAGATTGGCATTATATTTGAAGCTTTAAAATTTACATTCTTCTACCCTTTTTATGTGTCAAAAGACAATAAGAAGTTTCAAATCATAGCATTCATTTAAACAAAGTAACAAATACCCAAAATAAAGAAGAACAAAGGACAACACTGTAGTACCTTAGGATTAAGTGTATTTCATTGGATATTATGTTTGTTGTCTTTGTCTGTGATGTACTTCAACCCTATTGACAGGTCCACATGTATCTGGAATGACGGAGTGGTTGGGAGGCAAGGATATTATTATTAACACAATCAAACAAATATTTGGAAAGTTACAATGCCAGAAAATCTACCATGAAAAAAAATATCTCTTTCTGATATTTGCAGATGCTTCTATATTAGGATTTCTTGTTTGCTTTAAATTGTTTGTTTATGTGTCTAAATGATGCTAAGGAAGGAAAAAAAAAAAAGGATATCTGGCAATAGATCTTAAAATTCCTGCTAAAAAGGCAGATGTCCAATGTCTTTGAAGTCTACTCCAGAGCTTGTTACATTGCTTTAGTTGCTGGGGATAGATTTTATTTTTTTAAATAGTTGCCTCATTAAAAGCTCATTTAGTGAACAATTTTATTGCTGTACCTCTGAGAATCGTGAATTGGAACTGCATTTAGTATGTGACTTCAATTTCTTAATGAGTTGCTCCAAATGAAGAATCAGATATGAGCTTTTGTTAATAATTTGGCTGAAAAGAGATTTTAAAAAGACATAGAATCAAGCAGGAGAGAAAAGTTAGTTATACTATTGCCTAGAAATGGAAAATGAGACTGGAGGTGCTGGTAGCTTTGCTCTTTCCTTAGAAGAGGCAAAAATTGTCCTATTTGTCTCCTGTAGATCAAGACACCTACGAACAGTCATGTAAGACCATTTGCTCCCATGGCAGCTGACTATGAACTAGCTGGTTCTGAGTTGCTGTTTGACTAAACTCATTAGAGGTGTTTGCTCCTCTTTTCCAGGATTTCTGAGATTTCAATGGAAGTTGCTGAAAGTGGACCTGTGTCTGGAATGACTCCTCAAGCTTACTTGATTGAGAAATGTAACTGCCCATTGGGTTATTCTGGTTTGTCTTGTGAGGTACAGTACTAACCTGACTTCCAGAAAAAAGTCTTTATACCTTCTTTTGTCCATTCATTAATAAGGTGTGATAAGTAATTAGAGTGTGAATTCATATAGCTGACAACAACTCTCCCTTAATTTGATTACTTCTCTCTTAGGTATCTCTCTCACAAGGAATTTAAGTACTTCTTTTTGCTGTAGGCAAGTATACCACTGAAACAGTGATGACTCAAATACTTAGAATACAGGAAAGTGAGTTTTACTGGGTCAGCATGTTGAATTCTGTGACTGATACTGATCAAGCCTTTTTGGACAGATAAGGGTGTAAAACTATAATATACTGTGTACAGTAAATTGTACTATGTTATCATGTTATGGTGAGGCCGTAATACACAATACAGTTATCATAGAATCATTAAGGTTGGACAAGACCTTTAAAGACCATCAAGTACAACCATCAACCCAACACCACCATGCCCACTATACTATGCCCCCAAGTGCCACATCTACTTTTTTTTTTAACACTTCCAGTGATGGTGACTCCATCACCTCCCTGGGCAGCCTATTCAAATGTTTGACCACTCTCTCAGTAAATAATTTTTTTTCCTTTTATCCAATCTAAACCTCCCCCAGCGCAACCT